>NC_138148.1:1067300-1237300 GCF_964199315.1 Orbicella franksi | reverse complement strand
AGGCCGTCACTCGGATTGTGGTCACGAGATCAGAGGTGAGTTACAACGACTTAACCTCACGGGCTGGGCATCTTGATAATATTCAACTTTGTTTATTTTCAGTTCAAATGACTTTAACATCGAAACCTGGCCCTTTTATGGACGAAATATAAAGAGAGCGTATCAAGAAATGGTCTATTGTTCCGGCTCAACATCTCACTTTGAGCAAAAATGAATAGCCTTTTGTTCTTGGTAGCCCGGAGGGACTTCGTCCGAAGCCAAGCCAAGATCGTCGCCGTTGTTCGAAAAACTTTCGGCACAACAATTAAGCTGCACTTGAATGAACTCAATCTTAGTTAACAAATCTAGAACGGTGGAGTCGTGATTCACAAAAAAATACGTTGAGAGTAAAGCGAAAATTATTAAACGTTTTTGTGTTATGCTAGTTTACAGAGACTTTATTATTTATTTGTCTGTGTTCTGTCTTTTTCTCGCGACAGCAACAACGACAACGTTTATCATTCGATGCATTTTTCTTCCTTTTCATTACATTGGCCGCTAGCCTAAGAGCCTGGCCAAACGGTGCATGATAGTCGATGATAGTTGAATGATTCTCCCCGAATTTTCACCGACTATCATCAACTCTCATCGACTATCATGCGCCATTTGACCAAGGCTTAACTCCCGAACTGCAAAAAATTGCCTACAAATAATGGCCTGCTCATGCATAAGTGTAACTACGCTGTAGTGTGAAAAATTGCAGATAGCTTCCCTGAGATGTCAGAGAGTGATTTAAATATGAAAACAAACTTGGTGATCGAAAAACGAAACAATTACTGAACTCGGTTATCGAAAAATATCGTGATTTCTCACTGTTCGCTGTTCAATTATTTGCCTTAGCCGAATGATTTACCTGCTCGCCACTGAAAAGTCATATTACGTTCAAACTCATCCAATAGCTGTTAATTATTTTTATCACAAGAAATAAAAAAGTAACCACAAAAAAGTCATCAAACTGGGCACTAGTTTCCCAAGATAATCACATAGTGCTCTACATGTACTTGCTTGGCAGCTGAACAATTCCACGTCGATTTCGACACAGAATAACCGGTTATAAGTGGGAATCCGTGCTCGTCGCTCGCTAGGAGATCGAAATTAGGCTTCAACCTCCGCTTGAATCCCAGCAAAAATTAAAAGATGCAAATACGAATCCTCCTTGTCAGAATTTTGTTTGTCCAACAGGATCAAACCAGAAGCCGTGTCACGTAAATTTTATTTTATTTCCACTTTAGTTCTTAGCTCATATGATATATATAACCTATTGTGTCACAAAAATGATAACAACGTGTTCACCATGGGCATTTTCTTGATACCATGATCGTAGCATCAAGAGATAAAGTGTGGTTATAATAACCCATCAAAATCTAAGTCTTGCAAACAGCTGGAAACTCTTCTGAGCACCTTTAATAAGGCTAGCAATGTTTTAATTTGTTGTTGCTCACATCGCCCGTCTTTAATTCCTTTCAGATGGATCTGGCCGACATTAAATCAGAATTCCAGAAGAAAACAGGCAAGACTCTAAAGGCAGTCATACAGGATGAGCTCAAAGGAGACCTCGAACAACTATTGCTCCAGATCATTGGTGACTAGACAGTTACGAGAGAAATATTCTTCAAAACATAGACAGCAAGTCGAACATTCTTTCCAACATCGATATCTTGAATAATAGTGTTAAAATAATTCGCAATCGAAACCAAAGTGAAAATCTGAAGAGAGCTCAGCGTCAGTTTCACTGGTCAGTGGAAAGATTACTGTCAAAATTGAGCCAAAAATTTGAGATTGTTTCAGATAATGTGAATTGATTTTGCATTACGTTAACTGTATATAAAGAGTAGAATACTGGTATATACGATCTAATATGGTTGTCTCACTGTACATGTTGAACCTAACAAGGCCTCCAATCCGCGGACTAAGAACACCACAGGAACGGTACTCAGGAGCGAGATTATATTTTAGGTTTAAAGAGAAACACTCATTATTTAACAAATACGAATTATTATTATATTTTTAAGATTTTACCACTTTTATGTTTCCCGCAGCTTGAATAACCGTAGTAAATATTTTCATACGTGTACTTTGCATCACTCAAGAATCTTAGAACCTCACAACTTTGCAATCGAAAATAGTTACGTTCAAAACCTATCCAGACCATCTAATTACAAAAATTAAGGAAACAGGGTCTTATATTAAGACATATATTTCCCGGATAAAAAGGACTGCCCCAAATTTCAAACCTGTATAAAGGCTTTCAACCCTGCAGACCACGTTATCCCAAGGTAGTCTCCTTTAATTTTTTAACCCCGAAAGAGAATGCTCCTTTAATACAGATTTGAATTTACTTAAACATCATTGATGGCGGCAATAAGCGGGCACTATCTTGTACAATTTATACGTTTTTCATTCTGTAAGGGCATTTTTAATTTTAATTATCATCTGAGGCGGATATTTGACCAAGTTTGTAATATAGCCAATAAACTCAGACGTAGAGAAAGGTTTGTTATTTTTGAATACCTTACGATCTTTATACGTAGAGTAACTTAGAGCAGTCAAGTACATGGTGGGTTATTAGATATATTTCTCATAACAAGAACAAAATAATGCTTTCAAAATAAATAATTTTGCTTTGCACATACGTGTTCAAATTCAGTAACATTCAAGAGGACTTGTACGAAAACACGCAAATGATTTTAGTCAGCTGTGCTTCGGTTGGGAGCCATCAAAGGATAGTTGATTGATCGAATTCTAAACCTACCCACAATTGTATGCCAAATCATCATACATTTTCGAGACCTTGTGCGGCTCCAAACGCAAAATATCACTTCAAATTACTTTTGATATTCTTAATTTCGATATTGTCAGCTGCGAGAAACGCGAAAAATCTTTCGGCTGAAATACACGCGCAGGCATTACGCACTGGTCAGCGAAATCCACAAAAACGTTTAGGAGTGAGTCTATTACACAAACTGCTTTAACTCATTAAAAGCTGTGCATTAATACAATAAGATGTCAAGCATCATTTGGAATGGTCAATTCCCTCTACTTGGACTTGATATTTACTTTGATGAATACAACTGCCATGATTCCCTACAGACCCATCCCAGAAAGGGAATTAGCCATGGAGGGGTGGATTCTTAAGAGGATTAATTTTCTCCAAAGTCTAAACTGTGATTTGTGGACTAGCATGCTCAGAATAACTGGGCTTAAGTCTGAGACAAAAATTGCCAACAGGTAAGACATGCTAGATCTCAACGTCACAAATTAAGTCTAAAGCCAACTGCCAGATCAAGCCAAAAGCAAACGTCTATTCAAAACTGAATGAAATACAAAAACTGAAATCATAACTAAGTGTAGAAACTGAATCAAAAGTCCACATGTTACAGATATCTGTCTAATAAGATAAACTATAAATTAAAGCCGCGTCAAAGTTGACGGTGTTCTATAAATTCCACTTGGTCGGAAAAGAACATTGATTGCCTAGCGATCGCGCAAAGATCCCAGGAGACTTCAAGGAAAAGAGACGACGATAAAAGCTTTATTTCAGTAAGTCATACTTTAATTGTATGTCACAAGAATATTGGTAATTTTAACTTGCAGCAAAACCAAAAGATTGCAAGAGGAAAGTTTCTTTGTGAGGCCTGTTCCATTTCGTTTCCTGTGCTGCAGAAATCAGAAGCATACTTAGACAAAATGTTTCTAAAAAAAACCGGCATATAGAAATTTTAAATGAACGTTACATGCAAGCCATGTAAGAGCATAACGTGAATCGATTAAACTTCATTTCAGCCTTTAGTCAAAGCTTCAACTGATAAGTTTTTTAAGATGAACAGAAGCGATTTGTCAGTATTAACCTTAAGCCCAGCCAAACGATTGCAACATTTCAACGCACCATATCACAACATTGTTGAATTGGGCGCAACATGTTGCGCGCGTTTGGCCACCGTGTTGCGACATGTTGAGTGGGTTGTTGGCTCAAGTCTGACCATTTTCAAACTTAAACCAACAACACATAACATGTAGCAACTCGTTGCAACAGGATGGTCAAACGCGTGCAACATGTTGCGCCCAACAATGCTGCAATATGGTGCGTTAAAATGTTACGATCGTTTGGCCGGGGCTTTAGCTCCGTGTAAAATGCAACTGGTTACTGTATAGGTTCGTGGGTGAAATGTTTCTGAAATAGAGATCTTTTGTGGACGTAAAAAGCATGGTCCATGTTTTCAGTAGCATCAAAAAAATGAGCCTGAAATCTTTTTTCGTTCTGAAGTACGTATCAGAAATTTTGTTAGGTTCGCGTCACGTAATGATAATTATTCAAAGGTGTAAAGCTAATCGCAATTCATTTTTTTATTTTTTTGCGGAACGCACCCGCAAACTATACCGTAACTTTAATACGGTTCTGCTTGTCAAGAGTATGCATGGAGGTGCTGACATCTCATTTCCCAGCTATTATAGTTTTTAGTTCAGCGATCGGTGAATTTTACAGATCTGAGATCTCAGATGTCACTTATAAATAGCCGAGAGTTACTTCTAGGTTGACAGTTACTGACCAATTCTCTGCTATGAGTTAAAAGCCATCTCTGAACCCCTAGTCGCCTGCTTGTGAACATTCACACCATCTTCATTTCCTTAGAAAAATAATAAAAATGTTATTCACCCGTTATTGACAAACTTGTTTGGTGAAGACCAAGTTAACTTGTTTTGTTCATTAATGAACCTCAACATAACAAAAAGAATAATTCTATCCGTATTTGCGCTTGGTCATTGACAACTACATGTCTGATCAGTCCTCAATGTTCATACAATTTTTTTTTTCCATCAGTTAAAGGAAGACGAGGAGACACTACATTTGCTGAAGATTTATCCACACCCTTGACGGTGAGTAATTTAATTTTTGTTTACCAATTATTCTTGCGAAATACAGTGGCCTGATGGCAATCACATGCAGGACTATGGATTCAGATTGCGTTACATTTCGAAACCTAGAAAATGAAAGATTGAACTTTGCCTCGAATAATATGCTAAAATTTGTATCCTTTTATTAAGACTCGATAATCGACAAAGGGAAGTTGTAGAAAGCGAATCACTAAAGTTACAAAAATATACAAACATTTAACGATAGAAGATGTGAAAGTGCACGAGAAGTTTAATTTGGAAAACGAAGTTTACTAGTTCATTGAAGCAATTCACGACAACTGATGACAAAAATAAGCAAATGATATTATAGCAGGTGTCAAAAACCGAAAGCTGTAAGTTGTATGGAAACTGAAATAGATCAGAAACACAGATCAAGTCTTCTCATGGAACGTTTTAGCCACCGTTCATTCATGATTGAAACAAAGAATTTAAGGTTTTACATCGCATGTCTCTTTCCGGAACTTGAGAGCAAACGCACAGAAAAATGGAGCAAAATGCAAAAATTGCGGCCACGGTCAAAAATGAAACCAATCTTAATTTTCGATTTATAATAAGGTATTAACGAGTTTTCAAAGGTTTCGGGGTTTCTTTCTCAAAATACGGCCGGATTTTCTAATTATTTAAGAAAATCGATTTTCGCACTCTCGCCGGCGACAAATAGCCGAATAATTAGCATAAATTGGCATTCGCGTAAATGTCTTTGCGTAAGTAGTAAAGCCTATATCTTGGGGAAGAAAAAAACTAATTTAAAAGGAGAAGTATCTGACACCTTATTTATGCCTACTTTTTGGTTCTAGATGATACTTCTTGCTACGAGAAAACATATTCTTTGATAAGACTTCACCACAGTCTCAGCAAATCGAGCTTCACTTCATAATTGCAAACCAACTATTCGATATGTGACCATTGTTCAATCGGGCTCGTTTTTTGACTATAACGTGTCTAAGTGTTTTCCTTACACATCATGCAAAAACTAGTCTGGGTTTTTCAGCGAGCGCTTTATAAAACGTCTTCGACAACTGAGTAATTTCACTGAAATTTGAACTAATTAGCATATTCCCAACACTTGACACTTCAGTGCAAAAACGTATTTAAGCCGAAAACGTAGGTTTTAAATGAAATTATTGCGCTAAACTCTGCTTCACAGCTTAAAAAGGATGACTTACTTTTACATGCCGTACAGCTATTCTCCATTTTATGCTTTTGTCCAGATTTTGTTGAGGAAAGTAACTTACCGGTAGTTCATTCGGTCAAAGGTCACGACTTAAAGTCACGGTAACGTCAGTCCGTGACGCTCCCTCACAAACGGCTGTAACGCACACCGATGGTAATGGAATTTTCCAGATCAGGAAATGTATTCTAATACCACAACAAATTTATTTCATCTATCCTTACAATTTGTGGCCACTCGGGAAACTCGGATTAAACAGTTGGATTTGATGTGTTTTTGTTCGCTACCAGGAGCCATAATCGGGGACGGAGACCGTAAGTCTTGGGATCCGCGCGCACCTATGATATGAGACAATTTTTCTATTTTTAGAACAAATTGCGCCATCCTGACGTCATATATCCGCGCGGATCCACGCACATGTCAGGGGCTCTCGCGTGGATGTTGTCACGTTGCGTGATCAAAGGGTGAGAGTTGAGAGACCTTGAGGGATTATCTTGCGCATTTTTCACAGCGATGGCAGGGAATAAGGCAGGGAATACGAACCAGGGCGCCTATATGTAGTTTTATGCTCTGAGCTAACAGAAAAGGTGGGTTTTTCAGGGTCGAAAACAAGACTTCAATCTCGCGCTGGGAATGAATAATATGATCTGGTCGCGCTAGTTGTAAGCTTACGCGTATGTTTTTGCGTTTGTTCTGACTTAAGAATATAGCAAGAAAACTCTCTACTCTGGTACCGAGTTAATTTGTGAGTTTCTCAGACAATGGTTAATCATAACCAAAACCTGTTTTGATGGTTTCTTATTGCTTCTGCTTGTTTGGTGAGCTTGCAAAAGTTTTTGAAGGGAAATTCTGAAGCGTACAATTAGCTCATTTGCATAGTGCAGCGCGTGCACTTTCAAGTCCGAGTCGGTGTTTTTAATTGTCAACAAATCTTGACAAAGATTTCTTTCGTTATCTTTTGTGCTGAGATGCTGCAACAAAGTTCACGAACGCAAAAAATCCTACTAACATCATGTGGGTTTCTTCAACATAAGCATAGTGAAATTTTACACTGCGAAAATGAAAATAAACAAGGAGTTTTGATAACTCGATCAACAAAATCGAAATCGTTATTCGAAGTTGATTAAAGAAAGCGTCAACGTAACTTTGCTGATTATTTCTGCTGTATTCACATATTTTCAGCTTAGCTTTTAATATGTTCTCAAACATTTATCAATCTTAAACATATTAAAAAACCATAGAATTATTGTTTGAGTTCGATGTACGTTTTCACACGAAAGTGCCTCACAAGTACAATTTGTCATGTTTGCTGACTGTACAAAACAAGCATCGGCGGGCGCTCTCATTCATCGACAACAGTGAATTTGGTGGATTTTTACACGAATAAAACTGAGCAGTATCTACGGACGTAAAGTTATTGGGCCTTGATGAAACAGCAAGCGTTGCTTACAATTCAGGCGAAACTCAAACTGACCAAACTAGCAATTATTTTGTTTTACTTTTCAGTCGCGATAGACTGGCAAATTGCTCGCAAGCGTGTGACAAGAGGAGCTAGGAAACTATGAAGTCCTAAAGCTCTGCTATATCTAAATATATCCAGCTAGTTTTTTGCTGTGTCATGGAAAAGCTGTTTATCTTCAACATATGTGAAATTTAAAGTGGAGTAATGTACAGTTCATGTAAAAGAAGCATCCGTCGGAACACAACTTGGTCAGCGATATATATAAGCTTGAAGCGGAACATACCTAAATTCGACACTGTCTTACTTCACTCAAACTGAAGCAGCTTACGACGAAAATAGTAATGGGCCAAAAACATGAAAAATTTCGGAATTTCGGACGCCATTTCCCCCGCGCGACATCCGCAAAAATCCTCGCAGCATGTACGCGCGTGTGCCGCAGGCGATGGCGCAATTTGTTCTAAAAATAGAATTATTGTCCCATATCATGGAGACAACCCCAATACTAGAAATGGCGCGCGCTTGCGGTCTCCGTCCCCGATTATGGCTCCTGTCCCTACTCATTCTATGGTGGCTATTAATGTGTGAACATAAGTTAATACAGGATCATAATTTCTTGGTAGGATTATACTCTCTTGGTTAATGTCGTTAAGTTCGGATGGAAGGGCTCAAATATAACCCGAACCCGGGAGCTTTTTTAAGGGCGAAATATCTCGATTACAGCTAAGCAAAGGAACCATTTCGACACACTCCAGCAGTAATATCTTTCGTATCGGAACAGCAATAGCCGCCAACAATGGTGAGAAACGCCATCACCTGGTGACCTTTGTAGAGTCTCAGCACTATGGTCTCAGTGATTAACTTAAATCTTGCGTTCAAGTGATGTAACGCAATCCTAATCCAGTTTGTATCGAGAATTTTTGGGACGGATTTCCCTCCCCTCCCCACCACAACAGGGGCAAATTACATCATGGGCGCAAGCACGCAGTCATGTATTCGCCGTATAGATTCGAAGTGTGTATGATTTTTGCAAAGCTACATTTATTATGATATTATTATTATACCTTATTATCATCAAGAAAGAATGTTTTGCGGCTCGGCGACGGCAAATGGCCATGAGTTGTGGTAAGAAAACAAATCGTCCATGTAGCCCGGAAATGGCCATGATGTCCCTCCCCTCCGAGGGGCACAAACATGGCGACTTCATACAAAGCTCTGTAAATTTGAGTGAAACACATCTCCGAATAACGGGAGAATGAAAAACTGCACAGGCCTAAATCTTGGCGAGGTTGTTTTTATATCAGTCATCTTTCATATCCCAGTTTCTTGACTTAATTTATCGAATAGTTATGATTTTTATTTTTGATGGCGTGACACTGCAAACCAGCCACTTGCCACTATTTGCCACTATTCGAGACTGTTCGCCACTATTCGCACTATTCGTACTATTCGCTATTCGCTATTCGGGACTATTCCCTGTTCGCTATTCGCGACTATTCGCTATTCGCTATTCGGGTTTTCCAGACACCCCAAAACGGGTCCAGTGTTTTGTGGTCAGAATGGTAAATTCATTTTTTTCATTTGTGAAAGCAAGATGTAAATTGGAGCAATGTAAACAAATATAAACACTGAAAAAATTTAAAAACATTTGGCAAAGCACTGTCTTGCAGGGTCGCTGGTCAAAACTTTATTTTTTCAAGGAATGGTTACTACAAGTGTTGGCGATCTGAAATTGAGTTCTAAGTGTCGCCAACAGTTCAAATGCCTTTCCTGGAAAATGTTTTGTCCAGTACAAGTTAGTACTTCATTAATTAAAAACACTTTTAACGCAGGCTTCAACCTCACGTGCAGATCGTTATCTGTCATTCGATCAAACTTAGTTTTCTATCGCACCATTTAAACGCCACCAAAGTAGACCAAACATGCAAAGTACTCGCTGAACGCACTGCTCTAATCTTTGATTACTACTAGTTTTATACAATATACTCCTTTATCACCACATCCATCGCAGAATCACAATAACAGAATTAAAAACTAAACCTTAAATCAATTGCTATTGGAAGCGGATTGTTGGAAGCAACAGTTTAAACGCTCGCGTGTCAGTGTTTCGTTACCGTGATAATATACAAATTAGTTGGAATTTCAAAGAAAATTCTCAGATTTTGGTGGCGTTTTTCAAAGCGCCCGCTGAAAAACCCAGGCAAATGTTTGTATCTCGAGCAAGAAGAATATCTCGACACTTTATAGCCATAAAATGAGCTCGATTCGAGCCCGGCCACATAACGAAAAGTCTTTTTGCAATTATAGACTAAAACTTGCTTTACAACAGCTTTATCAAAGGATGTGCTTTTCACAGTGACAGTTATCATCTGCAACCGAAAAACAGACAAATATAGAGTGTCAAAAACTTCTTTTAATATTAGTATCTAATTCCCGAAGATATAATTTTAACTATTAATGCGAGGACGTTTTTGCAACGCTATTTTTTGCCAATTTATTCGGCCATTTTTTGGCCAGAAAGAGCGTGAAATCCATTTTCGCAAATATTCCTGAAAGTAGGCCGTATTTAGGAAACTGAACCCTAAAACCTTTGAAAACTCATAAATGCCTCTCTATAAACTCGAAAAAAGGTAAGTTAAATTTTGACCGTGGCCACGCTTTGCTCGATTTTTCTGTGCACTTGCTCTTAATAATCAAGTATAAATATTACATCCTGAATTAGAATTGGAATTCCCAGTTTTGATGTCTATTTACATTCTGATGATGATCTTAAAGACTTAGTGTACATTTTTACCTGGATATTTATTGACTCACAGGTCATTTGTACGTTTTTCCGTATCGATTTTACGTTTTTCCGTTTCGAAATTTTCTGTTACTCTTCGCGTATTGCGAATCGAATTGAAAATCGAAAAGTTGATAACTGAGAAAGAAAAATGACTCTTTAGAGGCTATTTGAATTTTTTGACTTTCGCGTTGAGAAGTTCCAGAAATTTCAGAGACCAGTTGATTAGAAAACAGCTGCCATACTTGCAGTTCTTCGTGGAGATTTTTAGCCATCTGCACTGCTGTCGATAGTGCTACACCTGAACAACAGCCAGTGAGGTATAAATACGTTCACTATGTAAGGTGTACAATCATTGACGTCACAAGGCAGATTTGATTCAGATATGAGTTACCTTGGTGAAAATGCAAGACAATTCTGACTCAGCTAGTGTTTCCAAACGCGGAAAACTACTCTTCTTGCAACCTCGGCAGAGGAATAGAACCCCTTTATTTGTTGTCCTCTTCTTCACAATTTCCTTTATTATCGTCTTTCCTAGGACGCTAATATTAAAACGTGAAATTGGAAAAACTGAATTGTCGAAACTGAAATCTAGAAATTTATGTCGACAGGTGGTAAAGTTCTGCATTCCACTTGGTAGTAAGGAAACACTGCTGGCTCAGAGAAGGGACTTCAAAGCAAGAAAGTAAACGAAAAAGAACTCTTCAAAGGTGAGTAAATTTTATTTGGACATTATCATATTAACAATAATCACGTGCATCGATGTCATCATGTGGGCCTGTATCAGTTTGCAAAATTCTATTTTTTTGTTTCAAAAGCAGAAACAAAAGAATGTTTCGTAAACAATAAAAATGAAATGCAATTCATTCATTTTCCTACAAATAACATGGGGCAGAATTTCTAGAGCAATCACCGCTGTAGGTATATCTCCCGTTTCACGGAGGTAGAGTTTCATTCCTCCAAACTTTAGCAGAAAAAGTAATACTTAATTTCTACATGCAGCATTCTTAGCATAACATGATCTTTACAAAGCTCAGCGACCAGAAGAATTTTAAGTGTACCAGTCGATTCAACTTTTGAACCGTTAACGGCATTTGGCAGTTTTAAATCAACTCACATCACTGAATGCCTTGTCGATCAGATGCCAGTATCATTCAGGTGAAGACTTCAACGATTTGGCATCAGTTTAAGTTCAAACCCAAAGATGCAGCGGCCACTGGCTGGTAACTTCTTTGTCTTTGTTCTCTAAATTGAATTATGGTAAACCAGAAATACTAATTTCCGTAGCCGTTCATTTTTCTCGCCGTTTGCTCGCACTACATTTCTTTCTTTGTGAGTTCGAAAAGTTTATTCCAACCAGCGAAAGGTCAAGGACGAAAAGCTTTGGCAAACGATCGTTTACTGGCTAGCGAAAAATGGAAACGACTACACCCTGACTATAAATAGTCTTGTGTTAAAATATTCTGACGTTGGTCTCCCGGAGATCTTCGCAGTCTCTCATCGACTGATCTTCTATCTATCTAATGCTAGCCATGTAGACAAGCCGATCGACTTTTTTCTACCTCTTACTCACGAAATCAGTCTGATGGTTCATCCTGTTCTCATAACTTTGCTTTTACAGTTCAACTATCTGAGCCAAAGTACTCTTCCTTACAGTTTTCTCTCCCATAATGGGTTGTGGCAGACATCGTCTGTATAGTCCAGGCCCTCTAGTATGGATGCTGATTAAAATCCATCTGATCCTAGGTCTTTTTGGTGTCTATAGTTCTTTCTTTGGAAAGAAAAGTCCAACAAGGTCACAAACAGCACTTGTAATAACCCAAATTTACCAATGATATTTAAAGAGGAAACCCCATCAGCCTTAGCTGGTTTTCATGAAGGTTCTCTATTTTGGTCGAATTGGAATTTGAAGATGATGGTTTTGGTGAAGGGAGGAAAGCTTGAGAGCACATGCATGGAGAAAAACGCTCGGAGCAAGGCGAGAGCCAACACCAAACACAGCACATATGGCACCAGGTGGCGATCAAACCCAGGCTACATTGCTGAGAGGCGAACACTCTCGCCACTGCACCATCCCTGCTCCCCTCTATGTACAATCCGTGATTTTAAATTCCCTCATGCACGAGGTACACTTGCAATTGAAATTTATAAATATGACGGCACGCATCATCTGAATCATGTTTTGCGCACGCGTAATGCTTTAAAGCCAAAAGATCCTCCACGAAGAACCTTGATATATGCTGTGAAAGGCTTTTTGCAATATGTAAACAAGATCGTCCCACTATGCATGCTGATTCGAAGATAGTGTCTCGATAACGTCTCCAATGGCAAATGTCAGATCTATGCATGACCTTCCTTACCGAAGCCTGTTTGTTTCTTTCAGTCTCACATTCCTCCCCAATGCTTTTGGAATTCTTGTCAAAAGGACCCGAGTGAACACTTCGACATTATTGACAGTGGAGTGATTGCTCTCCAGTTCATGCGCTCCGTGACATTGCCTTTCTTTACGTGAGATTGTTGACATAATAGGGCCTCTCTGTCAGTCTTTCGATTTCCTGTTTTCTTGTCAAATGTCTTCAAATAAATAAACGGATACGTTTGTTGTTGTTTCAATATCTGTTTCAGCAGTGACCAGAATCTCATCAAAGTCAAGGTCTTACTTTTCTTAGGCTTCTTGAATACCTACCTGTCTTTAACCCTCTTTAACGTAGTTGTGTCTATGTCTAACTCTGCCGTATTGTCTCCAATATGCGGGGAGGATTTCATAGGTTTATGTTTAGTAACTGAATCTCTGATTTATGCACTCCATCGTCTCATTTGTCATGAATCGTATATAAAATAACATGCCATCTTTATCTCCCTTTTCTATCATCCTTCTCTGTTGCAAGACGCGTTTGGGAGTTAGTGCTTCCAAATCAGCAGAAAGTTGTCCAGTGCTGCTACTCAGCGATTCTACCAGCCATTTTTGCAAGGATGAGATATCTGTACTCTATTTGTACTCTATTTTAAGATTTTTGAAGATCGTTTTAAGATCTTCCGCTACATGTGGCTGCCTGCCGTAGTCTTTCACAAACAACAGACATGTGAGCTGCTTTTGGTTAACCGACTCCAATCTGCTCGGACAAACTCAGGCCTACATGCTATCCAATCTTATCGTCTTCGGTGGTTCTCTTAGGTTACTAAACCAAAGTCCCAATGAAATAACCAATTCCAGTGAAGAAGCGAGCTCGAGGAAAAAAGCTCACTGTGTCAAAGAACTGAAAAGACATCCCAACATTTTGCTAAACTTCGGTTCCTCGGAAATCACAGCATTCTTTTCAGAAACTAATACGTCTAGTCACGGAAGTCATTCTGTCGGTGATCGTACTTACACAACATTCCCATCTCATAATGGTTATCTCCCAAGCAAGCAGATTATTTGTTGATCTTGGTGTGTTGATCAATGTCATCTTATCCAAGAAAGTGACTGAGTTGCTGATCTAGCATCTCTTTCACATACTTCATGACGTTTCCTGTAATCATTCGGCCATGTGCTCCTGTAATGCTAATGGTAAAACGGACCCGAAGGGGCCAAGTCCTGTACAGTTTCGATATCTTACGGCTCTCACTCTCTACCATCACTACCTTTCTTGTATACTATCTGAACCTCACAGACATTTAAGTTGGCCCTATAAGGTGTGTGTGGATGACGTCACTGGGAGGAACTTTCAGGAAGCTCGGTCGGAAGCTAAGTTCGAGACGTTTCTAAGAATCAGAATAAACGGCTTTATAATATTATACGCGTAATTGAGTTAAACATACCAACAACCATAACCACCTCAGTAGGAAGCGTTGTTTATTGTGTAAAACTCATTCATTGAAATACGGACCGACAAGATACCGAAGCAGATTCAATGTTTAGCTATCACAAGCTTTCGACTGCTGTCACAGCGTCTTCCTCAAGTAAATGTGGCGGGAATCTATTTGTCACGCGAGCTTGGGTGAAACAGGTCACGTACCAAAATTCCATGTACGGGGCCGGAAGTTCAAATCTGCGGTCTCGATTGAGCATCAGGGACTGGCACAGAATTTCCAAGGCATCACGAATTCTCCTTCTGAAGTTGTTTTCTTCTCTAGCTATGGCAGCCGCCTTACTCTCTTCCAGATTGTGGCCTCTGTCCCTAAGGTACGGAAGCCCCAAAGGAACATCCACTTATGAAAAATGGGAGTTCGTTTTTCGAGATTAAGAATTTGCTTTTTCGAAAATGGGAGTTTGTTTTTCGAAAATGTGAGTTTGTTTTACGAAAATGCGAGTTTGTTTTACAAAAATGCGAGTTTGTTTTTTTCGAAAATGGGAGTTTGTTTTAGGGAAATGGGAGTTTGTTTTTCGGAAATGGGAGTTTGTTTTACGAAAATGCGAGTTATTTTTTTTTAAAAATTGGCGTTTGTTTTGCGAAAATTGGGGTTTGTTTTTCGAAAATGGGAGTTTGTTTTGCGAAAATTGGGGTTTGTTTTTCGAAAATGGGAGTTTGTTTTGCGAAAATTGGGGTTTGTTTTTCGAAAATGGGAGTTTGTTTTTCGAAAATACGAGTTTGTTTTTCGAAAATGGGAGTTTGTTTTCTCGAAAATGGGAGGGTTTTTTGATGATGAAAATGATTGACAGGCCAAACACGACTCCTATTGGTCAAGATAGAGCTAGCCAATGGCGTAATGTACTTTTCGATCCTTATTTGTTTGAAGATCGACCTCGTTATTTTGTGTGTCTGACGGCGTTTCAGTGTAAAATAGGGTTGACTAGCCTTGACGACTTCTACGGTTCGTGATATTTGTACATTTGCCGTTCTCTGTTCGGTCACTCGAACCGGCTTTTTCTTTTTGTCGCTTCACTCGTGTTTATAATGATAAAAATGATCGAGAGACCAAACACTACTTGTATTGGTCAAGATAGAGCTAGCCAATGGCGTAATGTACTTTTCGATCCTTATTTGTTTGAAGCTCGACCTCGTTATTTTGTGTGTCTTTGACGGCATTTCAGTGTAACATAGGGTTGACTAGCCTTCACGACTTCTACGGTTCGTGAGATCTGTACATTTGCCGTTCTCTGTTCGGTCACTCGACCCGGCTTTGTTTAGGTCGCTTCCCTCGTGTTTATGAAGGGCACTTCATGTTGTGTTATAAGGAGGAATTTTAAGTAGCGTTGAGCCGTTAGATCGTGCTATGGCATATTTTTATAGGTCATTGGTCTGCATGATTTCCGCTGTTATCTGCATGTCACTTCGTCGAGTTTGACACCTCTGTAATTTGCCATGTGTTTATACATTGTTTTGGCTCATTTCTATGGCAAGCTATGTTTTTAAATCTCCAAGTATTTGCTTTTAAGGACCAAAATACGAAATTTACCGTGAACATGTTGCTTACTTGCATTCTATATTGTCGGACGCCGGGCCCGGCTGTGATTAAAACTGTTTGTAAGTACAGTAGTAGATTGTTATCACGGATATCATATTTGCCCTCGTACGTTTTTCTTCGGAGACGCCGTAGCTTTACGTCAAGAAAGCTATACGTTTGTCTTTAGACATTTCAATGTTTTTTTGCAGCTATCTGATCGAGCTTATGTTTCTCAAGCTCGATGTATATGTCTAATCCTCCTTTGGTCGTTCTGGCACCACATGATTCAAATGTAGCTGTTTACGCGAAAACAAATGAGGATCGAAAAGTACATTACGCCATTGGCTAGCTCTATCTTGACCAATAGGAGTCCTGTTTGGCCTGTCAATCATTTTTATCATCACTCCCATTTTCGCAAAACAAACTCCCAGTTTCGAAAAAACAAACTCACATTTTCGCAAACCAAACTCCCATTCTCGTAAAACAAACTCCCATTTTCAAAAAACAAACTCCCATTTTCGTAAAACAAACTCCCATTTTCGAAACACAAACTCCCATTTTCGTAAAACAAACCCCATTTGTGTAAAAAAAACTCCCATTTTCGAAACACAAACTCCCATTTTCCAAACACAAACTCCCATTTTCGTAAAACAAACTCCCATTTTCATAAAACAAACTCCCATTTTCGAAACACAAACTCCCATTTTCGAAACACAAACTCCCATTTTCGAAAACAAACTTCCATTTTCGTAAAACAAACTACAATTTTCGAAAAACAAACTCCCATGTTCGTAAAACAAACTCCCATTTTCGAAAACCAAACTCCCATTTTCGTAAAACTAACTCCCATTTTCGAAAAACAAATCCCCATTTTCGAAAAACAAACTCCCATTTACAAAAACAAAATTGCCATTTTTAAGAAGTGGATGTCCCTTTGGGGCTTCCGTACTAAGGTGTTCTCCAACCGCGGAAAGTGTCAATCTAGTATTGTTGGAATGTTCCTGTAAGCGGATATTAAAAGGTCGGGCGGTTTGTACAATACAGTTCACAATCAGCACACTCTAATTTCTAGATGACGTCACACTTCCTTCCGTTGTTTGTGGGATCTTTAGAATATACAAGCTATGATTTGAGATCTATCTTGATCTATACTGGATAGCTCTTTTCACAATCAGCACACTCTAATTTGTAGATGATGTCACACTTCTTTCCATCGCATGTGGGATCTTTAGAATGTGTAAGCTGTGATCCGAGATCTATATTGATCTATACTGGATAGATCTTTCCACAATCAGAACACTCTTATTTGTAGACGACACCACACTTCTTCCATCGGTTGTGAGATCTTTAGGATGTATAAGCTGTGATCGGAGATCTATATTGATCTTTATTGGGTCAAAATGAGCATTAGTTTGAGCGAATTTTTTTAGCCGACAATTTCTTAGCTCGCTTCTCTATAAATTCTCTCTAATCTTGTAAATCATCGTTACGATGAGCGTACATTTCATATTGTTGTGGTGGAGCCTTCCCCAAAGCATTCTAGAGTAATTACTAATTGTTTAAAATGGGTGAGCTACCTTTAGCAGTGGTGGTTGTTCCTATCAGCAGAGAGTGACTGTCTGGAGCAGCTGTATTAAGAACATTACAGAGAGCTATTTAGTGGTTTGAGAGGCGATTTCACAAGACATAGCGACAGTTACGGTGATTTTGTATCAGTGGTGACTTAAGTTTTATATTAGTAATATTAGTAGCGGGAAAAACGTTAGTTTTTAAAAAGCTAGTTTAAAAGTAAAATGTATTGTTTAGAATTGGCTGCCGCCCGGTCTTGTAACTACAGCTTAAAAGTCTTTTACTACCTATCGTTCAAAACATTAGTCGGGTTTATGGAAGTGTTTCCTACTCTAGCTTGTCTTTTGGTTAAGGTCTATAGTAACAACATAAGAGAATGTATGACAACCTTGTTCCCAGGGCCACTCTCCTTTCGAAGAGCGAGAAAAAAACTCGGCCTGATCACAAGTTACTTTGATCAAACAGAAGGCGATTGTAAAGATTGTAGGACAAAAGGACTGTGTGGTAGCAATATCCTCAGATCTCAAGGCAATTTAAGACTGAAAGGTACGTTTTAAGGCTTTAAGGCTGTATCGTTGTCATCCTAAAACCTTCCACGGCTCTAAGACTGTCGGACTAAAATATACCAACAGGGAAATACCTATAAAGTAAGTATGTAACCTTTATTAATGTGTCTAATACCCTTAGCTCATTAGCTCTATAACGTTACAAGTAGTCAAATTAACATGTCAATTTTCAACATAATTTGCACAGAAATTGAACAAAGCAAATCGAAGATTATAGCTAATCATCTGCAACATCTTAACATTGCCAAAGAAATGGGGGACAGGGCTGGAGAAGGAAGTGCTTTCAAACAAGCCATAGAGTACCACATGCTCGATCTTACCATTGCCAAAGAAGTGGGCGACAGGGCTGGAGAAGGACGTGCCTACGGCAGTCTCGGCAATGCTTATCAGAGCCTCGGTGATTTCAAACAAGCCATAGAGTACCACATGCTCGATCTTACCATTGCCAAAGAAGTGGGCGACAGGGCTGGAGAAGGACGTGCCTATGGCAATCTCGGTAATGCTTATAAGAGCCTCGGTGATTTCAAACAAGCCATAGAGTACCACATGCTCGATCTTACCATTGCCAAAGAAGTGGGCGACAGGGCTGGAGAAGGACGTGCCTACGGCAGTCTCGGCATTGCTTATAAGTGCCTCGGTGATTTCAAACAAGCCATAGAGTACCACATGCTCGATCTTACCCTTGCCAAAGAAGTGGGTGACAGGGCTGGAGAAGGACGTGCCTACGGCAATCTCGGCATTGCTTATCAGAAGCTCGGTGATTTGAAACAAGCCATAGAGTATCACATGCTCCATCTTACCATTGCCAAAGAAGTGGGCGACAGGGCTGGAGAAGGACGTGCCTACGGATATCTCGACAATGCTTATCAGAAGCCCGGTGATTTGAAACAAGCCATAGAGTACCACATGCTCCATCTTACCATTGCCAAAGAAGTGGGCGACAGGGCTGGAGAAGGACGTGCCTACCACAATCTCGGCATTGCTTATCAGGGCCTCGGTGATTTCAAACAAGCCATAGAGTACCACATCCTCCATCTTACCATCGCCAAAGAAGTGGGCGACAGGGCTGGAGAAGGAATTGCCTACGGCAATCTCGGCATTGCTTATCGGTGCGTCGGTGATTTCAAACAAGCCATAGAGTACCACATGCTCCATCTTACCATTGCCAAAGAAGTGGGCGACAGGGCTGGAGAAGGAGGGACCTACGGCAATCTCGGCAATGCTTATCAGAGCCTCGGTGATTTCAAACAAGCCATAGAGTACCACATGCTCGATCTTACCGTTGCCAAAGAAGTGGGCGACAGGGCTGGAGAAGGACGTGCCTACCACAATCTCGGCATTGCTTATCAGAGCCTCGGTGATTTCAAACAAGCCATAGAGTACCACATGCTCCATCTTACCCTTGCCAAAGAAGTGGGCGACAGGGCTGGAGAAGGACGTGCCTACGGCAATCTCGGCAATGCTTATCAGAGCCTCGGTGATTTCAAACAAGCCATAGAGTACCACATGCTCCATCTTACCATTGCCAAAGAAGTGGGCGACAGGGCTGGAGAAGGAGGTGCCTACGGCAATCTCGGCAATGCTTATCAGAACCTCGGTGATTTCAAACAAGCCATAGAGTACCACATGCTCCATCTTACCATTGCCAAAGAAGTGGGCGACAGGGCTGGAGAAGGACGTGCCTACGGCAATCTCGGCAATGCTTATCAGAGCCTCGGTGATTTCAAACAAGCCATAGAGTACCACATGCTCCATCTTACCATTGCCAAAGAAGTGGGCGACAGGGCTGGAGAAGGACGTGCCTACGGCAATCTCGGCAATGCTTATCAGAGCCTCGGTGATTTCAAACAAGCCATAGAGTACCACATCCTCCATCTTACCATTGCCAAAGAAGTGGGCGACAGGGCTGGAGAAGGAGCTGCCTACGGCAATCTCGGCAATGCTTATCAGAGCCTCGGTGATTTCAAACAAGCCATAGAGTACCACATCCTCCATCTTACCATTGCCAAAGAAGTGGGCGACAGGGCTGGAGAAGGACGTGCCTACGGCAATCTCGGCAGTGCTTATAAGAGCCTCGGTGATTTCAAACAAGCCATAGAGTACCACATGCTCGATCTTACCATTGCCAAAGAAGTGTGCAACAGGGCTGGAGAAGGAGTTGCCTACGGCAATCTCGGCATTGCTTATAAGAGCCTCGGTGATTTCAAACAAGCCATAGAGTACCACATGCTCCATCTTACCATTGCCAAAGAAGTGGGCGACAGGGCTGGAGAAGGAGTTGCCTACGGCAATCTCGGCATTGCTTATAAGAGCCTCGGTGATTTCAAACAAGCCATAGAGTACCACATCCTCCATCTTACCATTGCCAAAGAAGTGGGCGACAGGGCTGGAGAAGGACGTGCCTACGGCAATCTCGGCATTGCTTATAAGAGCCTCGGTGATTTCAAACAAGCCATAGAGTACCACATGCTCCATCTTACCATTGCCAAAGAAGTGGGCGACAGGGCTGGAGAAGGAGGTGCCTACGGCAGTCTCGGCAATGCTTATCAGAGCCTCGGTGATTTGAAACAAGCCATAGAGTACCACATGCTCGATCTTACCATTGCCAAAGAAGTGGGCGACAGGGCTGGAGAAGGAGGTGCCTACGGCAATCTCGGCATTGCTTATGAGAGCCTCGGTGATTTCAAACAAGCCATAGAGTACCACATGCTCCATCTTACCATTGCCAAAGAAGTCGGCGACAGGGCTGGAGAAGGAAATGCCTACGGTAATCTCGGCCTTGCTTATCAGTGCGTCGGTGATTTCAAACAAGCCATAGAGTACTACATGCTTGTTCTTACCATTGCCAAAGTAGTGGGCGACAGGGCTAAAGAAGGAGCTGCCTACGGCAATCTCGGCAATGCTTATGCCCGTCTCCGGGATTTCAGGAAAGCGACTTGGTACTGTGAGCAATCTCTTCAAATTGCGAAAAAAACCGGAGATAAGGCTTCAGAAGGGCTTGCGTATGGTTCCCTTGGCAGCATTCGACTAGACCTTGGTGATGTGTCAGGAGGAGTACAGTACTGCTCACAGTCTCTCGAGATTGCCCAGAGAGTAGGAGACAAAATTGCCGAAGAATATGCGTATTGTAAACTTGGTAGAGCTTACCAACGTCAAGGTGATTTAGAGCGAAGCATAGAATGCCACAAGAAGCATCTTAACATCGCCAGAGAAGTTGGAGACAAGTGTGGTGAAGGATGTGCGTGTTATTCACTAGGCTGTGATTTTGAATTGTCGGGTCGTTTGCATGAGGCTCTGGATCATTATCGTTCCAGTGTAAAAGTGCACAATGACATAAGACATCTTCAAGTCGAAGATGTGTGGAAAGTAAGCTTTCGTGATATGCGTCATCCTGTGTACACAGCTTTGTGGAGATTACTGGTAAGGCTTTCAAAGATTGACGAGGCTTTATGTGCGGCTGAGCAAGGACGAGCACAGGCCTTGATGGACCTCATGAAGATACAGTATGACCTTCAACTACTACATTCTGAGTTTCCTGGTGATGAAGAAAAGTTTTCAAACTTGGCAAGCCCTACGTCCACTCAAACGGTTTTTGTGGCACTCCAGGGTAAAACAATCAATTTGTGGGTCCTATGCAAGGGAAACAATGTCCAGTTTCGACAAAACACGGTAGAAGAGAGAGATGCAGTTTGCTTTATAGAGCGGTTGAGGAAAAGTGTTCTGAAAGAAAACCAGATTCGTGGTCGTTCTTTAGATAAGCTGAGAAAAGAATCTCCACCAAGCCATTCATCTGATCAAACAGCACAGTTGACACCAGCCACAACCAGTTCTTTGCGTGTTTTGTACCGCAGTATTTTTCAGCCCATCAGAAGCATGTTAAAAGGGGATGAAATAGTCATTGTTCCAGATGGTCCACTACACCTTACTCCTTTCGCTGCGTTTTTGGATGAAGCTTCAAGATACCTGAGTGAATCTTTCAGGATCCGTATAATCCCCTCGCTGACCAGCTTACAGCTGTTTGAAGATTGTGCTGGGAGCTACCACAGTAACACTGGGGTGTTGCTTGTTGGCGATCCATGTTTGGAGCAGGTTACAAACATCTTTGGTGAGCCCATTTTGCCACAGCTGCCACATGCCATGAATGAAGTAAAGATGATTGGCGAGATTCTAAACACCACCCCCCTAACAGGAAGGGAAGCAACTAAGGAAGAGGTGCTTAAAAGAATCACCTCTGTTGCCTTGGTCCACATCGCAGCACATGGCGATAGCGAACATGGTGAAATTGCTTTGGCTCCAAACTCAACACAGAAGTATATCAGTCGAGCAGAGTACATGAAGCATCACATGCTGAAAATAGCTGACGTGCAAGCTGTTCAGCTACGAGCAAGGCTTGTTGTTCTTAGTTGCTGCCATAGTGGCCAAGGAGAGATCAAAGCTGAGGGTGTGATTGGTATTGCTCGAGCTTTCCTGGGTGCTGGGGCTCGTTCTGTTCTAGTGTCTCTCTGGGCAATTGATGACAAGGCCACTTTGGAGTTTATGAAATTCTTCTATCGAAACATTCGTGATGGAAACAGCGCCAGTGTGTCTCTCAACCGGGCTATGAAAAGTCTCAGAGAATCAGAAAAGTTTAGTGAGGTGAAACACTGGGCCCCGTTTGTACTCATTGGCGATGACGTCACACTGGATTTTGGAGCACTGTAAGTAAAATATGTTTGAAAGCTCAACCGTTGTTAACCCCTGCTATTAGAGATATGTGAGCTTTTCTGTATTTCTGTGTTCCTTTCTTGTACACCCTGACATGTCAAAAAGCTGGTCACTGTTTCTAAAAGAAAAATTCAACTTTTGAGGCAATGCCAAAAATATATATACTTCCCAGTACGTTAAGAAGAGTATTTTTCTATTTATGTTGTATTAATAATGCTTTCTGCGACGTTTGACGCGCGTTTGTCCTCTTGTAAAAGTAAGGAGATAATAATGTAAGAATAAGATAGGTTTTCGATAGTCCCGCAATATATTCGAAACGCTGGATGCGTTACTTTTGAATAATGAATAAGATATCGGAGAAAGCTTTCCATTCTTTTCAATATTGTCCTCCCAATCTAGTCGCATAGTGAACATCACTCTGAATACTCCGCGATCTGTTGGTGCAAAACATTCAAAAGCAACGAGATAAAAGAGAAGAAAAAGAAGGAAATGAATGCAAGCAATTATGGCTGCAAGTGTGCCCACTCATTCCACTTCATTTCTTTTTCAGGACTGAGATCTGAGCAGCCACGAGGAAAGAAATATTCACCAGCAACCAAGGAATAAAAACGGTCACTGACACTGTTCACTTACATTTTTTGTTCCCTGATGTTTTCTTTGCCTTGCGCTTCTTACAGTTTTAAAATCACTAATCAGAAACGATAACTTACACATGACATCAACTGGTGAGATGGGAATGATTATAGAGCTCGGGGGGCAAACAAGAAACAAAAGAAAAACCTGTTAGTCTCGAGATTAGTGTGATAAGAGGAAAAATCAGTACACTAAGAGTGAATTATAGCGAAATCGAACGGTTTACAATGTGAATTATTCTTTACGGAAGTAACAGCTGAAACAGCCTTCTGTATGTCTTGAAACTGATTTTCTAACTTTCTAACTCTTATCCATTATTTAGCCATATTCTGCCTGGGGTGCAGTGTTTGTGATTTCTTTTATAACGTAAAACGTATTTAAGCAGTGCTGAAACACCAATTTTTCTCACGTGATTGTTCATGCCACGATAACAAAGTTTTGAAGGGTTGTTGTACCCATATTTGCCTTTTTACTTTAGTTTCTTCTAGAGTCTTTGCAGTTTTTTTTGCGTCCTGAAAGTATTTGGAGTGGCGGATGAATTTAATATGTAAGATCTTCCCGGTACAAGTTATACTTTCCGAGTCACTAGCCTTCCTGAGGATCCGGCATCGTGAAAACCCAGGCAGAATCTATGAAAATAGTGTTAGAGAAACAGCAAGCGTTAATGTTAATCGCTTTCGCAAGCAAAATGAAAGAATGTCTTTATCATTTAGAAATTTTTTGAAATTAAAAGAACCACCGTGATAGTGTCGCTTAGCTTTTCACGTTTACACAATAGTTGTTTTGTTTTAGTTTTTATTAGTTTTGGATAGCGAAGAGATCGTCATTATTTCTTAGGTTCACTCCCTTTGATCAAAAAGAAAGCGAAACACACTGACCTTTAGGCTTTGGCCTTCCGCTACACAATTACAATGATTTATTTGATTGTTACAAGCATCTGCCGATCAAGAATCGGACTCCAAAGTCATCTCAGAAAATGTTTAAGGAAATGTACAGTTACTAACACACGCTAAAATTATGGACTAGATTGTCCGATAATGCAAATATAATAATATAATACAAGAATTATAAACTATGTTTGTAGGGAATAGGAACAGAATTTTAAAGCATGTAAAGAAATAGTAATGACACTTTTTTCTTTACTGGTTTTTCCTGTGGTTTCATATATTTATGATTGTCAAGATAGTCTTATACAATAAGTACTTATATAGCTCTCCCGTTTTTTTACGGATCATAAGATATGAAGTAGTATTTCGTTGTCAGAATGGGCCAATGTACATGTACATGTACATGTACAATGTACAACTTGGTCTATATCCGGTGATCCAACTAATGCTCAAGGGTTGATCATGTGAGAATTTTAAATAAAGGGGCCGCTTTAGCGTGCTTGGAGAAGCAACCAAAGCTTAGCAAAATAAGTAAACTATCACTTACTGGTGAATAAATTCTTTCAGAAGGAATTCTTCTCAAAGTTGGGCAAAACATGGTGTGCTCTTCATTCTCGTTGAAATTAAACAAGCTCCTCGACAAAGGCCCGGCATCTCTTTGTTTATCTGCTCGAAGATCGAAGGAGGCAAGTTTCATTTTTCTTTTTGGCTTTTCCATTATTTTTCAATAAATTTGGACAAAGAAATGAAATGCGATATCACTAGCCATATTCAAGTTTGACAGTGGCCCGGCCAGTTCACAAATATGACAAATTAACGTAGCTGAGGGAATTTATCAAGTGTTGTTATAAATACGTTTAAGTTGTGATCTGAACTAACATTATCTTTAACCGTCTGGTCACTAACTCGGTGCTGTTCAATAATGTTAAATGCTTTCGGTGCCTTTAAGTTGGAGATGCTCATTCAATTTGTGTAAGCCTCTGCTTGAACAATCGACCGGCCATGGAACAAAGGAGAATTTGAAACGATACACGGTTAGACAATGACCAAGCCACAACCAAGCCCTTTGTAGAGAACAGCAAGGTAGTGAAGTGCTGACTAATTTCCAAGTCTTGATGATGACAGCATAACGGCGGGCAGACTGAGAGATTCAGAACAGAGCCATTTTAAAACTTTTTTTATTTGAAAGCTTAAGCCCCGACCAAACGATCGCAACATTTCAACGCAACATATCGCAACATTGTTGGGAGCAACGTGTTGCGTGCGTTTGGCCACCCTGTTGCAACGTGTTGCGACATGTCGGGTGTTGTTGGCTCAAATTTGAACCTGGTCAAATTTTTCATGCAACATTTGTGGATGTTGCATGATGTTGTAGCCGTTTGGCCAGGTTCGTTCAACAATGTTGCACCCGGACATGCGCACTTGTTCGATTTTCATTACCCAACATGTCGCAACACGTCGCAACAGGGTGGCCAAATGCACGCAACATGTTGCGATATGTTGCGTTCAAATGTTGCGATCGTTTGGCCGGAGTTTGCAAATGCTGGGCCAACAAAATTGGGATATGTTTTGTTGAAATGTTGCGATCGTTTGGCCGGGGCTTTACATTAGAATGTGAAGGTTAACCAAGAAGAACTTTACCCTTCCGTCTAAGTGACTGTTTTCTGACATTGCCGCACTGTGTATAGCGTATATCGAAATGCTATAGTTATTGAATAATTACTTAGCTTTTCTGACTGTGGACATGTTTGTGGAAGCTCCTCACAGCCTTAATTAAAGAAACAGGACGTTAAAAGTTCTTGCTAAGCTCAGTGATAGCATTACATTTACAGAACATTAGGAGGCGACGAGCTGTTCAATAAATTTCTTTTGTGAAGAAACTTGAATTTTTTCAGATGTATGTTAGCTGTTTGTTAACCCAAACATGTCCACAGCATGATAATAAAAGGGTTAAGACGAAATCCGATAGAAAATCGAGTAATTTCAGTTTTTAGTGGACAAAAGCCTTGTCACTTAAGGTATTTTACAGTCGTTTTTACATTTTTTGGTAGCCAAAGATATAAATAGTTGACTGAAATAACACCGAAAACAATTTCCAAAGGAAACTCGAGAAAATATGCTTCAAAATTCAGTGAAATTGTGCAGTTACAGGTAAGATTTCATCATCATCAGTTTTATTTCACCAGTACTTTGAAAATTTGTTTTTGACATTTGGTGTTGTTAGAAATGATTTATTTTGAGAAGATATCTACATAGTTGCACAGAAGCTTGCGAAACGATGCCAATGATCTCGGTACAAAGTTTTTGTCCACTTGTTACTCGAACTTCCGGTGGATTCCTTCGTTATATAAGTAAAAGGTAGAATTGATTGTAATTTAACATGGACAATCAGTTATAATCAATCATATATAGTTATAGATAAAATAAACCGTTGCTAATTGTCAGGATTAAATTAAATTGTTGATAAATTAAATTGTCCAACTCTCTGTTTCACGCGAATGTGGAGAATTAAGCGCTTTTTGACCAAGGGTAATGGTACGACCATGTAGCGAACAACAATTTGAGATAAAACTTTGAAAAAGACGCAAAAATTATTTGACTGTCAAAATTATTCAAAATACATTAGACCAAGTTGCAAAAAAATCTGTCGACTTCGTTTCATGTTTGTCTGGTTTCATGGAAGCTGCGAAATTTATAAGAGATTCGAATGAGTTAAAAAAGGCGTTATAAAAATTCTTACAGAGTGCAAAGAGGCCTTGGTACGAGTTAAGCGCTTCCGCGTGTTGCAGGATCAGTGTGGAGAGCGGCTTTCCCTGTAAGTTCGCGTAAGAGATAATGACAAAAGTAAACCACTCAATCCATTTTTTTTTCATTCCTTTATTCACTTTCATCCTAATTAACAAGATTGTATGCTTCTTGTGATAAAAGCCAAAAAATGGATGGCGCGAAGGCCTAAGGTCGAGTTTAGCTCTAGTTTTTTGTTAAATCCCAGCAGGATCTAGAAATAGCCAATTTTATGACACCGATTATGCTCACGTGGACAGCCCAAGGGGCTTTACAAGCATTTTTATCTTCCACGAAAACATCCACACGACGCGCGCGGTGAACTCATAAGAAGAAGTGGGTAGCATCTCTAAAAAATAACGTGAGCGGCATTATCTTGAACATAATGCCTATATGGAGAATTCACTGACTTAACTCTTTTACCCTTGATTCCTTCTTGGTATTATTTATCGGGTGAATATCATGCAGTAAATGTCACGGACAAGTATAACGCTAGTAGTTATAATGACCTTTTGCTCCGACCACTATATTTCTAAGTTATACCTAGGGTGGGATCCTCATGGTAACAGTTTCATTAGACGTGGAAATTGTGAACGTTTTCGTTTTTGCTGCAATTTGAGTGCGCTTGTATCTCGATTTCAACACTCGCACGTTCAGGCATTGTGTAATTTTTTGGGGGAAAGAGGATCACCCCCTTCAGTCCTTAGGGACTTTGCAATAACTAACAGTCACTCCGTCTGATGTAACCGTTTTATTTCATTTGTGAATAAGAGGAAAAAAGACCGACTCCCCGTGCTTACCGGTAAGTCAACTGTTTGAAAATTCTTAACAAAACACAACGGGCTTCCCGCAGCTTCTACCGAACATTGGAAAACTGTTTGATTCTTGAACCTGGAATGATTTTGAGAAACAGACTTTGCTAACTGAACGAAGGATTTCCAAACGTTTACTTAATGTACGTATTATCTTCCCTCCAGGCCGATTAACCTGACCATGCGGGATATGAATTATTCCACGAACGCTCGTTGGATATGAGATGATAGATAGCCAACGCCGATTTGGTGATAATCATCTCATATCCAACAAGCGCGAGTGGAATAATTGCTTTATTGAAAACGTCCTAAAAATAAAGAAAACTGAACTAAAATAAAAGCAAAAAACCCCAAATAGTTACGCCTATGCCGACCATATTTTAGAAATAAACAATAGCCTCCATTTGTGTCTATGCACAATTCTAATACATGTTTTAAAGAGTGGACGAAGGACATGAGAGTTAATCTTCCGTACAGGCATTTTTCCCAACGTCATCTCTCGCCCGTTTATAATAAACATGGCTACCAGTTCGTCGGGTGGATAATGTTGTAACGTGCGTTGTGTGTATGTTTTATGTTGAAGATGAAAATCCTCGTAAACCCGCTTGGGCAATCCACGTGACTTAAATCCGCGTCATAGGATTAGCTACTTCAGACCCTCCTGGGATTTCGGAAACCTTGAGAGATCTAAAAATAACTAGAGAGGGATTACCTTGGAAACAAGGCCTGTGTGGAAGATAAATTCTCTAACTCTTCATCCGCTCTTCATCTTATAAAATAAAGAATGTTTTAAATCTGCATGAGTAAATAAATAATGAATATTCTGCTTTTTATAGTTTTCTGTAGTTGAAGGAGCTAGGTCACGGTCGCGCATGCGCGTGTTGTCACGAAACAGTTTGAAAGTTTTAGCCTCAAAATTTCAAAATCGTCGGCGAGGACGTATTCGTAACTTTATCGGAAAATATCTTTCCCATCCTTGAGTGGTCTATTCTTTTGATAGCGGTTATAAGTCAATTGATTGTGCTAGAGTATTTACATGTAGATTTTGGCTCGTGTTCGATGTTTTGTGAGTGAATTTTCGTGTATGTTGTGATGCAGTGTGATGTCTTCTCGAGGCGGTCGGCGATCTGCAAGTGGTCGGAAGAGGATTTACACTTCAGTTTCTGAGGGAGTAACGTTTTGGCTTTTATTCTTCGTCAGTATCTGCGATGATTTATGGCGAATATTGGAGTGATTCAGCGTTCGCTGGCCACCTTCTTTCCCTAGAACGACGAACGCAAGTACCTTTCGTTTATCTCTCACGCGCAGTTTGCCACTTTGCTTGTATCGTTTATCTAGTCATTTTACATGTTTCCTATTCTTTTGCCTCTCAAATAAAGGAAAGTAAGTCGTAGAGGAAAATACGAGACGAGAGAAGATACTGAAAGATAGCCCTTCCGCAAAATGATCCGCACATGCGCAGGTCGTGACGTAGTTCCTTTAATAATAAGTTCCTGTTAAATACATTGTTAATAAATACAATAATACACCAAAGGATAGTTAGCTTTATCATTCAGATTTCCGTAATGTCAGACAGGGACCGCGCAGGGAGAGGGCCTGGAGAGGGGGTGGCTTTAATGTTGCCAATTAATGTTACACCAACGATAATTGGAATTTTTTAAAGAGGACAGCCAAAACGGAGGTCTTCGAAAACTCTGAAGCCGAAATTCAGATGCTTGCACGTTCTCATCCGTCTACCCTAATACGTTCTGGAATCGATGCGTTTTCGAAACCTCATCAAACGTGTTCACACCATCGTTTCAGTAACCGTCACTTACGAATGTGCAAACATCTGAATTTCGACTTCAGAGTTTTCGAAGACCTCCGTTTTGGCTGTCCTCTTTAAGACGATATAGGGCTCCGTTTTCAATTGTCTCCTGACTGTAGACAGCGTTTGCAAACGTTTACGTTT
Organism: Orbicella franksi; assembly: GCF_964199315.1. Classification (NCBI taxonomy): domain Eukaryota; kingdom Metazoa; phylum Cnidaria; class Anthozoa; order Scleractinia; family Merulinidae; genus Orbicella; species Orbicella franksi. The sequence continues at coordinate 1,207,662 of NC_138148.1, read as the reverse complement.
TCGCTGAAGAGGATGAGCGTCTGGAACGAATTAGTGTGGACAAGGCCTGAGATTTTAGAACAAACATATCCCACGAAAACACGGAATTATTACAGGCAAATATATACTCTAAATCCGTGGAATACAGCGCTTTGACCACCAAGAATTTGCTGCATTTGGTAAGTTATTTTTTGATTGATACACCGTTTACACAGCGTTAGTTAAATCCCGCTGAAAGAAAATCGTTGGGTCCCTGGTTTATTTACAAGGTTATTTATAAAAGGGGAGTTACAAGACAGTAAATTTCTTTGGGCAAAGTCAGATTTTATTTTGAATTTACAGGTCGGATAACCTGTCGGAGAGATGAGCTCGACGCTGGCGTCGTCTTTGAATGCATCCAGCAATGACGTCTTTAATTGTTTGTTCACCGAGGAGCGTGTTAAATTCATTGAGGTCCGCCAATCGATTAAACTGTTCATTTCGATAGTGAAAGTTGAAAGTGCTGTACCAGTTGTGGCGATCCTCGAACAGTAAAAAGTCTGCATAGTTCTTTTCTTCGGTTGTTTCTCGAAGTATGCCTGTTAGGATTGAATAGAGTTAGTTATTAAAATATTTCAAATAAAACTGTCCTTCTGACAAGTAAATAAAGTCTGTTTTCGCGCCAGATATTACAAGTAAACATACCATGGTTGAAAATTTCAACTCGCAAGAGGTAGCCCTGTTGCCGTGTTATATCGTTTAGATAAATGTTACTTATTTTTTATTATTTATTTCAATATATGTGGTTCGCTTTCGTCGGCGTAGTTAACTTTATTTTCAGTTTATCCCCAGTCAATAATTACCATTAACTAGAGATAAACTGAGAAAAAAAATACCTATTTGAAGAAAATGGACTACTTATAGTAGAAATAAAAAATAACTGAGCAGTGAAAATTAACTGCAACATGTACAAAGCGTGCAGTAACTCAGAACAACCGAGAATCCATCCGAGTGGAAGCGAGGAGAGCTGGAACCTAGTAAAACCAGCGCCTTAAACTACTTGGACTCCCTGCACTTACCCTGTTCGAGGCGGTCGGGCTGGAAAACGAAAAAACGGCGAATGGAAAAAATAAAGTTGCGGTCTTTGTTTCCACTAACCATTTTTCCTACTAACCCAGTTATTTGTGCAGGTCTCCGAATAACCGAGCAGCTGGAACTGGTTACGTTGCCTTTATGTTGATATGACGGGATTTATGTTAATGAAAATTTCACCTTGGTCAAGCATTTTGATGGCGTTAGAGACGATATAAAAGTTCGAAGGAATATCAGTCTTTTGTCCTCCTTTTTGTACTCTTCTACTGTTTTTGATCGCTTGTAGTGATTTTTAGGCCCTTGGGAGTCTTGAAATCAAGTGTGTAGCTCATTTGGTACAAAGAAACACACTTTTCGCATAAACAAAGTTTTCATAAATCCAGCTTTATATAGACACAACAACAATAACGACAAAGAATCAAGTTGGTGCGATACCTGGTTTGAGTTCTATTTGCCAGCACAAAATGAATAACGATTGGACAAGTTGGATCTTGTGGATCTTGAAACACGTAAAATTCTTTCATTCCATGCCTTTGGTACTGCAATTCTGCTTCAATTGGAGGAAATTTTAATTTGTTCTTTATCGCCCATTGTTCTGCTAATAGGAGTTCCTGATATGATACACAAAAATATATATATTTCATATTATGGCCCTCTAGAGGCCTTATGTGCCACGAGGCACAAAGAAGCTAGGTAACAGGTAACAGGTATTATGGCCTCTAGGCAACCATTGGGATCGTTAAGTAACGCTCTCCTTATGTAAGGATAATCGTTACGTGACAACCCAAGTAACGGATGCGAAGAATGCCAAACTAACAAGAATCTAAAACAGTGGAGAAGCCCTGCTTATGGCCCCGTCAATTCAAAGTACGCTCATCCCCACCCACCCGCTCCCCCATCCCTCCGGGCATTGGTCGTGCATTACTCATCTTTTTGAAAAAATGTCTGCCAATGCCCGGGACAAGGTCAAAAACTTTATTTTGGTCGTTGATGATAGAAGAATAATCTTGTCCTAATTATTATAAACCTTTGGAAAGTAACAAAACTTAACAAATAATGCAACAATTAGCATTCCATCCCGTCCAGGATTGAAGCCCTAACATACTTTTGTGGCTGGTTTTGGTTTTCTTCTAACACTGAAATTAAAGCATAGATGTCGCAAAACGGAGGCCACAAAACATCCAGCCAACCAATACGATTAATGCTCGTTACACAAAAATATTATGGCTTAATTTTACTGAACAACACAAACAGAATCACCGAAGTAAACGGCGTTTCAGTGGGTCGACCTCGTTTTGAAATACATCTTTACCTCGAAGCAAAATTCAACATCTCTTTTCCTCACACTGAAGTCAAAGGAGAGAAACACATCCACATCCCTCTCAGGCCTCAAAAGGGGAGGGTACGGGGAATTGAACACAAGCCCATTGTCAACCAAGTAGATGCGACGAGATGTGAGCGCAGACTCGTCAGCGGTTTGTACTTCCTCATCAACTTTGCCTGTGATATACATTGAGAAGATTAATATTCGAGCAGCATTCCACATCAGCGCTCATCGGCACTATTAAGTAACCTCAGGGGGTGGTTGGGGGGGCCTAGAAGAAGTTCGTGAATACCGCCCATAACAACGTCACTTGATACAGTCTCTTGCAAGCGAAACAAGCCGAGCTTGCGCTCCTCTTCCTCGTATTCAGGTTTCGAGGGTTGCTGAGAACAATGGTGCTGACGTCATTACTTGCAGACCGCGAAGAAAATTGTGTACCAGACCTGCTCGACCAGCTCGAGTCTTAAACACAGCAAGCTTATCCACAAGAGTTTCAAAGAACCGCCCAAAGAAACCTCCATCATCATCGTCATCGTGTTTCTCTTTAGTTTCATCGTTGCTGTCGCTGTTGTTGTTGTTGTTGTTGTTAGGACCGTCAGTGACATAATTGTCATCTTCATCGTCGCTGTCACTGTCCTCAGCGTCGTCGTCATCATCTTTCCCGTCGACTGCATCTCCTGTATGAGACAGTGAGATAAAAGGTGAATTGACATGCCTGTAATGAATACTTGGCCTGAAATTCAAGTTCAGAAACAGGCACGTAATCTGGAAAATCAATTGGTGATGAGTGAAACTAGGAAATAATTTCTCGTGCATTTGGTCTACATTCTTGTTAGAATTTTGGCAAAACGCAAGTGAAATTATTTCTTAATTTCAAGAGTATACAATTTTATTACCTTTAATATCATGTGTGTTAAATAACGTTTGCAATCGTGGGTTTTGGACTTGTTTATTGAACCGAGAAATTTCACGCCAAACGTTATCATGGCAATTTTGTAATTTCACACGTGAAATTATACTGATTAGCGCTGAAATTTCGCGCCAACATTAAGGAGTAAATTGCCACGCATGATTTTCTATTAGAACAGTAAGAGGGGTGGTAGCCTAAACACCGTATTGTTCAACTCCTAGTGGTCGAATGGCGTCGAGTGGTCTAGTGGCTTCCAGTGGTCGATTGGCGTCGAGTGGTCGGCGTTAAAACGCTGGCCATAGTCATTTTGTTGTGTTATTGGGTTAGACATTTGCATTGCCTCAAACTGCGCACGGTTTCTCCCTGATGACAAGATTACAAGATACATCCTTAAATATAAAACTCACATCACCAATGTTGTAAAACGCTTGACTTAAGTTTCTAATCAGCGGGGATGTACCTGGTAAACGAGGGTTCTGCGCGAGATTCACTTTGGCGCATAGTTTGTATGTCAAATTTTTAGCTTAAAAGAATGAAGTTTAAGGGTGCCGCTCTCCATTTTGCCAGACCGACCGGCAGAGACCAGTGGATTCCCCGAGGAAAACTGGAACGACACTTTTCGATCAAACTGGGCCAACCAGGAATAGTTCTTACCATTTTTTATTCCTTTCCCGAATTTCCTACATAATTGAAATCTACTGAGGAGATGTAGGGCAATGAACTGGTTTTTCAAAATGGACCGGCAAATATTTCGGTCCAACCGGTGAAGTGGACCACCTCCAGAGGTCGGGTGGTCCGTATATTCCGGTCTGACCAAACCGAAACGGACCTTTTTATTTGACTACCCACCGGAATCTCCGGAATATTTGGCATAATGGAAAGCACCCTAAATGACATACGTAGCTCTTCTCTCAGATCTCCTTCGTTACTCATCTCGTCTACTGTATCACTGGGAAGTTTTCTCTCACGAAGTACACGCTGGAGTAGTACGGTAAAGGCACTGCCCCATATGCCTGCGGGCAAACCAGTAATGTTAACTTAACAATGTCCTCTCAAGCTTCGTTTTTCATGTCCCTTAGCTTTTCAGATCTTAGGAGGGTTTTTTCCTTTATTTTTTCCCGCGCGAATAACACAGTAGTTTTAGACAGATAAAGGAACAGCCCTGCGGAGAGCCTCACGCGATTCGAAATGGACAATCAACAAACGAAGCCGAAAAGGAACTTAATTTGTTTAACCGACCGAGATATTCATTTGAGCATGTTCATTCGAGGACGCCTCTAAAATCAGTCCATATTTGTGACAAGGTGCAGATCACCAAAGTTTGAAACACTAAACTAATGAGTGAGAGAGAAATTAATCCGTTTTCATTCCTCCACTTCCAGCAATTTGATCTTAAATTTTAAGGGATTAAGGGATTTTGATTGTTTAAAACAAGTTGGGACTGACAAATTACAGCACATGAAGATATAAATTAATAAAGAAACAAGATATAAAATGAATAATTTCAATATTAAGGCTAATGGTCTGAAATTAGGTTGACAGTATCCCTGAATGACTCTAAAAGAGCCACTACCTGTAAATGTGAATCCGACGACAGGTCAGAAAATTCGAATTTTCTTTTATTGTGTCAAAAAGACCCTTTTGGTGAACTATTTTCAGAAATATACTTAGGGCCATTTCTGAGGTATGATGTTAACAATTATTGCTTACATGTGTGATACACAATGTCAAAGAAAAATTTTTTATGAAACATGTCGAATTATGTTCATAAAGATGACGTTCTCGCTCGGTCGTGTAAAAATAGCGCAAATAGTCAAAATACCCTTTATAGTTTTTCGTCTAGAGCGCTTAATTTTTACGGGCCAGACTAGCCATTAAGACATGGTATGCCCATAGCATAGCTCTTTCTTTAGAACCTCTTATTTGTCGAGAGATTCGTATACTAGAAGAGTTATGACCTTCTAAAACTAGTTGAAATTTTACACGTAAATTAAATTGCGACAGTTGTATTTTTCAAACGGCCTGAAGTAGACAAAACGTATTTACTTCAAGATGGCGTTTAGGTCAGGGGAATGATCAAAGTGTAAATTACAAATTGTTTGAGTATGAAATCCAGGTAAGTTCCCTTCTTTCTGTACTGGCCTGATGAAAATGTGCAATTTCACACAAATTCCATCGGCCATCTTGGTTGATTGAGTGGTATTTCGAATTTTCCCAGATATATTTCGCAAAAATGTGAACTCGCTGGAACTTTTAAAGTATATTTCTGAAAATAGTTCACCAAAAGGGTCTTTCTGACGCAATAAACGAAAATCCGAATTTTCCGACCTGTCCTCGGATTCTCCATATTTACAGGCAGTGGCTCTTAACTGTCCTATTTATACCTGAGTAACAAATCGTAATACCAGTTCGATAGCTCACTGCTAGTGCACATGCATAGGACTATAGAAATATTGCTCCTTCTTCAGAGAACTGTTTCAAATCTGCAAGGAAGGATTGTTATTTTTATTTTTAGCGACTCTTCGTTTAATCCATAATTACGTCCTTTCAAACCTGTATTTATATTTTTGTTTTCTTTTTTGGGGGCATTTGCTACCGGTCTTATAAAAAAGGTGTAAGAATCGAGTCATATTTCAGTGCAGTGGATGTATCCTACTCTAAGAGACTATGATCTAAGAAAACATATTCCCGTACCCCATGGTAAACTTTTCAAGCTGTTTTGAGCTTCAGGTGTCTTTCTAAAAAATAGCTTCGTAGTATGACCACGCGCTAAAATTAGATTTATGGTGGCTCAAGACAGTTTCCAGCGTTTAGATTTTGCTGGGTCGTTATGACCACTCTTTACCACTTGAGGCTACAATCATGGTATCAAAAAACTGCCCAATCATTGGTGAACACGATGTTATCATTTTTGTGATGCAATGTGTTACCATAGCAACGGTATGAACTGCTAAAAATACCCTTAATTACAGCTTTAGGGGCTTATAGTTCAAAAACGGCACGGTAAATTTTTTTTTATATTATTAAATTTTAATAAGCATGATAAGACACAACTTTTGGCAAAGTTTTAAAAAAATCTGTACACAGGGTTCGGAGCCACCTTAATTTTTTGAAAATTTAAGGTGGCTCTGAACCCTATGTATACACTTTTTTTAAACTTTGCCAAAAGTTGCGTCTTATCACGCTTATTAAAATTTGATAATATAAAAAAATTTCACCTTGTAAGTAGTGAAGTGGCGGTTCTGGATATGATGTCACTAGTTTACCGCAGAAAAACTTGCTTCCAAAGAATTCTGTTTTCATGAAAGTACCATATCTTGGGATGCCTATTTCGTACGGCGAAAACTCGAGCCATTCTGTAAGTAAAAGTCGAAATTTTAAAATGTTTCCCGGTTGGTCTAATGCATAGATTAAAATCATAGAATAAAAATTTTATGACGAATTTTATTTGCTGCATCTTTTCGCTAACTCCCAAGTAAAGTCGGCATCCAGGGAAAGTTCATTTAAAAATGGTTGTTGTAAAAATTTCCACCTTATGTTTTTACTAACCCACGGATATTCTTTAAAGTTACTCGGCAACCTGGTTACCAAGGTCCACTCCTTTCAAGGAAAAGAGGTGCCTGGAACTCTATTTCCTTGTGCCACGTGAGTTTATTTTTAGTTTGCTAATTTTCGCTGTCATTTCAGTTAAAACTTGATATAATAACTATTTTAGCGCGAATAGCGAGTTAATCTTCGTCTTATTTGTATATGTTTTTCATGCACGGACTGGAATATCGTGTACAAATATGACATAGTGAAAATGTGTAACAAGAAACTTTTTTAGAGTGATTTTCACTCGAGTGTCGAAAGCAATCAAGTGGCATTTGCTTTAGTCTTGCATTACTACGCTAAGTGATTGGCTTAAAAACTCGCGCCGCTTTGACACCCAATCAGAATTTCAAAACCAATATTGGTTTTGGAATTCTGATTGGGTGACGACTTACATCTTTCAGAATCGTCTCGCCGACCAGGTAACCAAAAAAGTCAGTGAAACTAATAGGCTGTCCTCGGCGTTTCTTGTCCATGATAATTTTGAGATGTCTGTACATCCAAGATGGCGTAACCATCAGCCACATCCAATTCTCATCAATGTTTTCTCTCAAGGTGTCTCGAACCACTCTTGGATGTACATGGGGCCAGTCAGGATGAGAATACAACGTGGACAAGTACCTTATAGAGATCGTAAAACCATCATTTATAAACACGAGAGAGACAAAACAGACCGGCCTTCATTTTAACAGTAGAGCGGAAACAAAGGCGCTCATGAAATATATTTTGTTTTCAAATGCGGGATTAGATCTCGAATTTGCCTTTAAAATGTGAATACTTTACCTAAATTTTAATTACTAGACATGAGAAATCTAAAGTGCGAAGTAGTGCACAGTGGTGCTTTGGGACCCTAGAGTCTCTGTAAGATCCCCAGGCTTAATAAAGTCATGTTGCCATAAACTAGGTTGCACGTTAGTTATTCAGTGGAAAACAGAATGATGAAGTGGCTAGGTTCCTAGGACATCGAGCAGGCCACGTGCGGGCTTTAATTTTAAGAAAGCAATTTTCCATCAGTCCTGTGCACAAACGTGGTATTTCGGATCATTTCACATGGGAGGCTGCCATGAAACTTTGTCTAATGCCGGTTTACATTTGTCCCATGAGCTTCAGTATCAAGAGATGATCACAGTTCTTCTTCGTTACTTTCTAACATGTAGACTACTTACCAAGCTGAACCTGACAACCCTGTTGTGTACATTGCGCAGTCTAACACGCCCATGTCCCTCAGAGCACAGAACACACCGCTGAGTGACACCACGGCACGAAAACCTCCACCGGACCCCAGAATGGCGACATTAGGCATCTGAGAATCAATCAAATACAATGTTCTGCAAAGACCTTCCTATCGACCATTATTTATTGCGTATCGAGTAGTTTATTGCGGCCACTTTCGGTGCATTCTGAAATGGCGTCTCGAGAAGCTGGCATTCGCAGATGGCATGTACAATATTTGTTTTTCTTTGCAATACATACCTTTTAAGGCTGTCACTGCCTATTGCTTAAGCGTTATGTTCCATAGATGTCTTAAAAAATTTCCCACTAGTGTGCAAATCCCCCCTCCTAAATTCGTCGCATGAAAAATTGGATAACAATCGTCAACGCCCGGGAAGGAGGGACTGGCATGTGAAAAGGTCGGGGATAATCGTCGCCCCAGGGATGTAATTTACAGATTTTCGTCTCACTTAAGGTGTTGTGACTTTCCAGGAGCGAAGCCACGTGTAGATTATGCCTTAACAGGAGCTTGAACCACTCGAACGCACATTGCAATTCAAAGAAACCAGGTTACAGTAAAATCAATAGTTAGCGTTTATTGGAAGGAGCGATGAATCAACAATATAGAAATCAGGATAACAAAATAGAGATGAACTTGTGATGTGAAGTCGTAGTGACGGTTATGATTGTGTGGTTCGAACTAAAAGCAAAACGATACAAAAGGCTTATGTAAGCTAATACTAGTTAAGATACAAAACATAAATCAAGGATACCGATGGAACATAAATCTTAAACTATAACGACACGATTACAACTAAAACATATGTAGCAAAGACTTACTTTGATCTTGCTCCTGCGAGGGTAGCAATGGTAGAAACGATAGCTTAACACGATAGCGATGATAGCGATAGCATAAAATAACAACGAAAACGTAGATGGCGTAACTAAACTGATAAAAATGTGGTGTCTCTAATTACTTGATTCCAAAGGTTATATTGCGAAACTTGCATTGATCACAGCAATCACAGCATGAATAGCAAAACTTAAAAAATGTAAATAATCGTTAATAAGTAATAGTTATTTAAACAAAACAAGGAAGAAAACGAGTTACGAAAGTAACATTCCGGCCCCTTTAAAGGCGGTAACAACAGGCAAACGTCTTTAACTAAAACACTATAATAAAGTCCTTATAATAAAAAGAAGAAAAAACAAAACAAAGTTCAGTTCATTTCTGATTAGCGGCCTCCAATAGAACAACTTTATCTATTGGTCTGGTGAGAACGGATGTTCTCGTCTTCACTTTTAGACTCCGTACTAAGCCGTCATCTCGGCTCTCATGAACCTCTAGTACTCTTCCAAGTGGCCACGAACCGCGGGGAGTAGATTCATCAAGGACCAGGACCACATCATTGACGGCGAAGTTTCTACTGGCTTTGTTCCACTTCTGTCTCTCTTGTAGAGCTGGCAGGTATTCGCGCATCCAGCGACGCCAGAACACGTCAGTTAGGTACTGAACATGACGCCATCTGCGGCGCGAAAAGCTGTCGTCTTTGACAAATGCTCCCGGTGGCAATGTGGGACCCGACCGCAAGAGTAGCAGGTGATTGGGTGTTAGGGCCTCTGGATCCCTGGGGTCATCTGAAACCTTGGTTAATGGGCGTCCATTGATGATGGATTCCACTTCGCATAGCAAGGTATGCAGCCCTTCGTCGTCCAGCGGTTGGTCTTGCAGAAGTGCTTTCATCACCTTACGGGTTGTCCGGATACATCTTTCCCAGACGCCGCCGTGACGCGAACCAGCTGGAGGGTTGAAAACCCATTCGATGTTCTTAGCTAGCAGGAAGTCATGAATCTTCTGCTGATTCCAATCTTGGATGGCTTCTCGCAGTTCCTTCTCGCCTCTGACAAAGTTACTGCCATTGTCAGATCGTATGCGTTGAGGTTGGCCTCTTCTCGCGATAAAATGCCTTAAAGCATGGATGAAAGAATCGGTGTCTAGGCTATGAGCAACTTCGATGTGAACCGCGCGAACTGCCAGACAGGTAAATAGGACACCATATCTCTTTACTGTACTCCGTCCACGACGTACAAGCAGGGGACCAAAACAATCGACTCCAACATGGCTGAAGGGAGGTTCGGATGGGCAAACTCTGTCCTCGGGCAAATTTGCCATCTTCTGTTGTCCCACGGATGCCTGTGTCCTCTTGCAGTGGAAGCATCCGTTCAGAACTCGGCGTAGGGAGATTCTCGCTTGAACAATCCAATATCTCTCTCTAATCATTGACAGCGTATGCTCAAGACCAGAGTGACCACACCGTAGATGATAATGACGAATGATGAGGTCGGACACGTGATGCTGCTTTGGTAGTATGACTGGATGTTTAGCATCTTCACTGATCGTTGAGCGTTGGAGGCGACCTCCTACACATATGAGACCTCTCAAAAGGATTGGGTCCAATTTGCATATGTGGCTTGATTTCTTCACGCTCTTTATCTTCAGGGGGTTTGTGGCTTCAGAGGCAGAGCCCTGTAAAGATAGCAACTCGTTGTTGAAACAGCGACTTTGGACGACCTTGATGATTTCTCTTTCGGCTTCCTCTAGCTCATGGACCTTCAAGGCATCAATCTTCTGATCGTGGTGGGACTGCAGCAGGTCTCCTTTCTGTCTTCTGGTGACGGCATTTCGCAGCCGATTTCTGTATCGGAGTATCCACGCCACGAACCTCTTTAACGAGTACCACGACGAAAATCGCTTGAAAACTTCCACAACATCGTAATCTGGAGGACAGGTCATGGTTGCAAACGTGGCAGCAACTTCTTCTAAAGGTTTCTGTTTGATCTCCTCGTAGATCGCAGCGGGCATCTGGGGCCAATTTTCTTCGGACAGCCAAAGGAATTCTGGACCCTTTGTCCAGCGGTTACTTCTGATGATAGCCTCGGCTGATAAGCCTCTTGAGGCGTCGTCAGCGGGGTTCGTCTTTGTTCCAACGTAATGCCATTGGCTTGGGATGGATTGCTCGCGGATAGCAGCGACTCGGTTAGCCACGAAGGTTTTGTACCTTCTTTCACTGTTAGCGATGTAGCGCAGGACACAAGTGCTGTCCATCCAGTAGAAGGAGTCGTTGATAGGGAGTTCTATCTCTTGGCGTATCATTCTGTCCAGCCTCGTGGAGAGCACAGCGGCAGACAGTTCCATTCTTGGGATGGTTACTGGCTTTAAAGGTGATAAGCGAGATTTTGCCATAACAAACGAACAGTGAACTTCGTGCTGGGCATTTACGAACCTGAGGTAGGAAACAGCACCATAGGCCACCTGAGAGAAGTGGTGGAGTTGGCAGGAACTGATATCGCCAAAATTCGGAGGCTTAAAGCACCTATCGATAGAGAACTGCTCCAGTCTAGGTAGCTCTTCCAACCAACTCTTCCAGCATATTAGATCCTCTTCAGGTATTAAGTCGTCCCAACCAAGTTGCTTCCTGCAGAGGTTTTGAAGGAGAATCTTTGCAGAAAGATGGAAGGGAGCCACAAAGCCGAGTGGATCGTAGATCGAGCTGATCACGGAGAGGATTCCTCTTCTGGTGGGTGGTTTATCTTTGGTAGCAATTTTAAAGCCAAACGTGTCTGAAGTCACGTGCCATTGTACCCCAAGGGCTCTCTCTGTAAGGGTGTGGTCGAAGTCCAAATCTCTGACGGACGCTGCCCGATCCAACTCAGGGACAGATTCAACGACCTTGCGCTTGTTTGACAGCCACTTGGTTAGCAGGAAACCTCCTCGTTTCAAGAGTTGTGATAACTCGCTCGATAGATGGATAGCATCTTCTTCTGAATCAACGGATTTTAAGCAGTCATCCACGTAGAAGTTTCGCTCGACCGTTCTTACAGCCTCACTGCTGAAATCTGCTTGATTATCGGCCGCGGTCTTTTTCAAAGCAAAGTTGGCACAGCTAGGGGAAGATACAGCCCAAATAGATGGACGGTCATCATGTATTCTTCTGGCTCTAGATCCAGATTTCCATCAGGCCACCAGAGGAAACGTAACGCACTGCGGTCTTCGGGGTTCACACGAATCTGGTGGAACATCGCTTCCACGTCTGACATAAATGCTACCGGATCCTGGCGATATCTTGTCAATACTCCGACGAGGGAATTTGTAAGATCCGGCCCCTGTAAGAGTTCATCATTGAGAGACTTGCCGTGGTACTTGGCGGAACAGTCAAACACGACACGTACCTTTCCCGGTTTGGCTGGATGTTGGACGGCGTGGTGGGGGAGATACCATGTCTTGCCTTGTGCTTCGGCTGGTTGGGCTTTAGTTGCGTATCCCTTTTTCAAGAGGTCTTCGATGCAATCTTTATACTTGGACCTCAGCTCTGGGTCTCTTGATAGGCGCCGTTTTAGCAGCTTAAGGCGATGGTCGACAACTGACCTATTGTTCTCCAAACAAGGGGGGTCGTTCTTCCGGGGTAGGGCAAGCTGATAGTGGCCATTCTCCAGATTGATAGAGTCCCTCATTAACTCCATGGCGTGCTTATCGTTCGCTGACATCAATCTAGCTTCACTGTATGCTGAGTCGTTGAATTGCAATGTGCGTTGAAACACGTGTTGTTCACTTCAAGTTATGCAATAAGCTATCACGTTCCACAACACGCGCGTGGAAATCCTACACCGGTTATGGCCAACAAAGAAAGCGAACAAACCACAGATAGTGAACATGAATCACTTCCAACTATTTCTAGAGTCAGGCTAGAAAATGTTACTCTCGACTGGGACGGAGTTCGATCCGAAAAACTCCTACAGCTTAAAAGAAGCAGAAGTTCTAAGAAGGGAATTCTTACTAAGGCCCAAAACGAAATAAAAGGGTTGATGCTGAATTCTAACAATTACAATCTAGTAAAGGACAGAATCGAAGAATTCAAACAACTCTTACAAGAGTTTAAGGAAGCCCATGCCGCTTATCATTCTCAACTTCGTGACGAAAACGAAATTAAAGAGTCGAATGATTATTATGACGCCGCAGTTCTCTTAGGAACGGATTTGGCACGCGATGTCGGTAATTGGATCTCGTCAACAGCTACTGAAACAAGGTTACTACAGGAAGAGTTACGCCCTGAGGATTCAATTAGCAACGCCGGTTCTCGTGCCAGTTCAAAGTCATCTCACCGCTCGAGAAAAGGTTCGTCGACTGGTTCCCGTGCAAGTTCTCGCGCAAGTTCCCACGCGAGTTCAATTTCAGCCGCTAAGACGAAGGCCGCCGCTAAACGAGCAGTTTTACAAGCCGAAGCCTAGAACCTTGAAAGGTTCCAAGCCCTCCAAAAGGAAGAGCTAAGCATCCAGCAACGAAGAAGAGCTTTAGAACTCCAAACAGAGATCGGAAAGGCACAAGCTGAGGAGCTGATATACGCAGAAGCAGAGGCAGATCACTTGGCAACCCCTAGATCTTTAGATCCAGCTGCCAACCGGCCTACATACTCCGAAAGCGCAGTAAACGGTTGCTCATCAGAATCCCGACCGCCAATAAACGAGCCGACATTGGATAAGACCGATAGTAGGCCCCAGAATTTTACTGAAGTTCCTAAAGTTAGCAAACCTCTCAATCCGAATGCCGACAGTTGGCCATGCGATGACCTGAAGCCAGTAGTTAAGCCGTCTTCTTTGCTTACTGTTAAAGAGGAACCTGCGAAAGAAGCTTGTGGCCCGCCCGACACGTTTCTTGAAAGGTTGTTAGCTACTCAAAGCCAGCAGAATTCCGTGATGCAACAGTTACTCCAGCGACAACAAGAGAGCACACTTGCCCTGACGCTCCCTCAGCCAGAGGTGCCTACTTTTAGCGGAGACCCTATTGAGTACTGGGGATTCATACGAGCCTTCCAAAACGTAATCGAAAGCAAAACCACCAGTGATAGCGCAAGATTATACTACCTGGTACAATATACATCCGGAGAAGTACAAGAGTTAGTGTCCAGCTGTTTATCAATGAAACCTGAGGAAGGATATCAGGAAGCTAGAAGTCTACTTAAGAAACGATACGGTCAAAGCTACCGGATTGCTACTGCCTACGTTAACAAGTTAACAAAGGGACCACCCATTAAAGCAGAGGATAGCTCCGCACTACGGCGGTTCTCGATTCTGCTCACTAGCTGCAAGAATACTCTTAAGGAAATCGGCTATCTTAACAAAGTGGAGAATCCAGATACCCTAAAAATGATCGTTAACAGGCTGCCATATGGATTGAAACTGAAGTGGCGTGACGTCGCTGACAGGATCACCGAAACGGAAGAACGGGAAATTACCATAGAAGACATAGATAATTTCGTTACCTCAAAGGCTCGAGCTGCCACACACGCCATCTTTGGAAATGTTACGAAGGACAACCCAGTACCTCCTGGAGGATCGAAGTTCAGAAGCAAGCCACCCCTTAAGGCGTCCAACTTCGCCATCGACGCGGTCTCACCGCAGGAAACCCACACACCAGTTAATGGTAACAACCAGAAATGTCCTCTCTGTAATGCCCGACATTGGCTGTTCCGTTGCGATGAGTTTAAGAAGAAGTCTCTGAAAGACAGATTTAATTTCGTCCGCTCTAAGAACATTTGCGATAACTGCCTTGTGCCTGGCCACTTCTCCAACTCTTGTCCGAAAGAGAGCTTCTGTCGCGTAACTGGTTGCAATGTCCACACCAAACACTCCTCCTTCTTGCATCCCAAGAATAATGGACCAGCTGCTAATATCGCTTCCGGAGCCAGCGGAGCCAGTGGTACAGGGGCTACACAGCAAGTGGACAATCAGAAGGTTCACAACGGCTTTGTCGATGGAAGAAATGAAACTCTAGGTCCACACAACGAACAAATTCGAACTGATGTGACTTTCCAGGAGCGAAGCCACGTGTAGATTATGCCTTAACAGGAGCTTGAACCACTCGAACGCACATTGCAATTCAAAGAAACCAGGTTACAGTAAAATCAATAGTTAGCGTTTATTGGAAGGAGCGATGAATCAACAATATAGAAATCAGGATAACAAAATAGAGATGAACTTGTGATGTGAAGTCGTAGTGACGGTTATGATTGTGTGGTTCGAACTAAAAGCAAAACGATACAAAAGGCTTATGTAAGCTAATACTAGTTAAGATACAAAACATAAATCAAGGATACCGATGGAACATAAATCTTAAACTATAACGACACGATTACAACTAAAACATATGTAGCAAAGACTTACTTTGATCTTGCTCCTGCGAGGGTAGCAATGGTAGAAACGATAGCTTAACACGATAGCGATGATAGCGATAGCATAAAATAACAACGAAAACGTAGATGGCGTAACTAAACTGATAAAAATGTGGTGTCTCTAATTACTTGATTCCAAAGGTTATATTGCGAAACTTGCATTGATCACAGCAATCACAGCATGAATAGCAAAACTTAAAAAATGTAAATAATCGTTAATAAGTAATAGTTATTTAAACAAAACAAGGAAGAAAACGAGTTACGAAAGTAACAGGTGTGCGGGACGAAACAGCACTATTTTAAGCTGTGAAGATATCTTTTAGGGTGCGGGTCGACGGAAAAAACGCTGTGTCGTGTCCTTTTCAAATTGGTATCTTTTAGGAGTCAAAAAAAAAAAAAATCGCGCTATGCACAGATTGGTCTCCTTTAGGAGTTTAATTTAAATTTTACGACGTGCTTCCCCGACCTTTTGACATTAAACATTGGAGTCCCTTGCCCTCTGGCATCAACTTACAAAACAGTTGGAATGTGAACTGCTTGACGAGTCGCTGACGAGGACCGTAAGGAGGCTGAGTCACCTGTTTAAGCCACATTTAAAGCTAATTCAAATCTCTCGAATTGTGTCACCGTAGAATCGGCAAAATTTTATCCATGGCCAACTTTTTCTAGACGTCAATCACTGTAATCTAGTGGTTTGGGAAAACTCAAAAGTCTGCGGGTAGGACTTTCTTAGTTATGAATCCTCCCACACTCACTCATATTGTTGCTATCCAAAAACATAGCAGCATTTTTCCATGATAAGCATTTTGATAAGCAGGCATGCTTAGCCATTCAGTCGCAGCAATGGTGGTATTATTAAACCCATTTCTACGTTTTCACTTACTTCATCTATTGTTTGTGGTCCGCGATCACCAAAAAATATCCTCATGGCTTCAAACACAAATTCTTTCCTTCTCAGAATAAATTTCTTCTCCTCCTTGCAAAGGTCTGTACTATAACGCATATCTGTCGGAGCGGTGCTACAAAAACAACGTAATTAAAATTTTGGACACTTGCTGTACCGTTGTTGAGCATAGACTATTTAGCATCGAAATAGTCCTTTAATAGAAATATTTTCTTTTGGCCGGGATATCTGTAAAGAATCATCATCTATGTGTGTCGACTCAAATTAGTATGCCAAACACGACTTTTCCGACCCAAAAAGCAAAGAAAATTTGAAACCTTACCAATATTCCACCTTTATTTCCACGTCAACTGTGGACACCTACGTTGAAAGTTAAAATCAGTCAGCTTTGAATTACACTTACACAAAACCTGGAATGGCGGGAAAAGAAACCCACAACTCTACCTTACGAAATGTGAACGTCTTCGCGCAAGTCTTGCTTATTTCCAAAGTTCCAAGATCGAAAGTTTCTGTCTCCACGAAATCATCACTTAATATGTCCGACTCCATCAGTGTTATTTCTGAAAAATAAAAAAAAACGGAAGCTCTGTAAAGTTGGTCGCCGACCAATAAAAGAACCATCTTTGCTGGCTGAGTTCACCATCTTAGTTTTGAACGCCTGAAAGAGCCTGGGTCGAGAGTCTCAAGAAGGTTAACCGTAATACATGCCAAAATTTAGCCGTTAGGCGGAAAATTGGAAAATTTTAACTGTTAGTCGCAAAATGGATAGATTTAGATACGAAAGTGAAAGTCTCGAGATCTGTTATCAAGACCCAGATTTTGTGTCTTGTTTTGTGACTTGTGAGCTATATTAGTCTACAATTCTTTTAATAATACCTTTTTCCGTCCGGGAGTGCTCCTAAGACCTTAAATATGTTTTACGGTAATCAAAATATTTATTTTTATTTTTTTACGCAACGCTACGCTCTTTGTAGAAAGGACCCTCTCTCAACAGAGAGCAAGCATAGCGTTACGAGGTTAAAAGGGGCCAGACTGGACTATAAGCGTTCTCAGGAGCAATGACAGGCGCCGTATTTCTAAATTAGCCACTTACGTAACAAGTTCAACTGTTCCGCATCGAGATAAAAATAGAAAGCTTCATCCCATACTGGACTGTTAGTGTTACGTTGAACTTTTGTTCTTCGTTTGCCGTTTGGTGACGTTGGAATTAACAACTTGACATACGGATCTGGGGTATCAACTATCGAAGAAACAGGAAAATATAATAGATATATTAGAGCGTTAAAAATAAAAATTACAGCAGCGTTTTCTAGTAAAAAGAAGATTAAAAACTATGAGCGCGTGACAGCCTGACTACTGTCTTCAACGGATAATTAGAGAATGCAAGAGAGAACGTGAGCAAGTCAAATTGAAGAATATCAAATAAAAGCAAGGAAAGAATCGTTGTCACTCAGAATAACGTTACTTAAACTGTGGAAATGTTTGTTTTTTAAATTTCTTAAAAGATTTAAGACTGAAATCACGAAGCCACAATCAAGACAGTATTATCTGAAAATAATAACGAACAAGAAATAGAATATCAACCAAAACTTCATTAATTCCATCCGTTGGTTACTGAATTATGTAAAAGTAATCGTATAAATGCGAGCGCCACTTGGAAATTCTCTCAAAATTTACGAACTTTAGGGTGAGTCCAATTTGAAAGAATTTCAATAGTACAAATCGGGGAAATCCCTAATTGTTTGAGCTTCGTACGATTACTACCAGGAAAGATCTTAGTCAACTTTCTGGTTGAAGATATATGATATTTGTTTTCTAGATTGACTGAACAAGAGTCAAGACTATACTTACGGAAGTCATCAAATGAACCTAGTGTGATATTGTGTCCTCGGAGTACTGTGATTTTCAGTAATAAACATGGACAATACGAAGCCTGCAAATTAAACAGCAAAAAGAGTTTGTTAAGACTTAGACATCAGGGTTACAAGAAATCTCTTTGCTTGATTGCTATTACTTATTCGACGTTTTGACTCTGTCTAGCTCTCTATGGACTTCATATTAATGCCTATACCAATCACAGAGGTGATATTTATCTAGGAAATAAATGGCAACGAATTTTACATGGTTGGGTCGATGAAAGTGCTAAATGTCTTAAATTGAAACTGAAGTCGGACTCGGGCCAGACTGGACCAGATTGCCGTGGCCCCCTTTAGATTTCTTAGCATGAAACAACTATGGGTATTACTTCCCTTGAATGGAGAGAGACAGTAAGAGCTGAGTGTCGTGTTCAAGAATACAACGACCGGAGTCCATTAAGCTACTCATTTTTAACCACGCCTGCCTACTATTGACAATGTTAAGGACGTGTTCTATTGGGGTCAACCCAGTTTCAACCGCAGCCGGTTTGGGTTGATACGTTTAACGTTTCTCAGTAGAACACTTTTCCAACCATTTTCGGTTGAAACGCGTTAACTCCTGGCACTAGTCCTTACGCGAGCTACAATCGCGCGAAATAATCACGCAAATGCTTTTTCAACCGTTTTAACCTGGTTTGAGGCCGGTTGAAAAAGTTGATCAATCAAACCAACCGAAAACGATTTTTCTCGAATAGACCACGAGAAAACCCAATCAACCACCAGAAACGGTTGATCCCAGTAGAACACGACCTAAATGTTTATAAGAGTGAAATTAAACTACATGGTAGCGAGTGATTTGCGAGAAACAAAAAAATGGAAAAACTTGATCTTGAAACGTGCTTTTGTTAGCGAACTCATCACTCGCCTCCAAATTCCGCGCGGCACAATTAGTCTTTTCGATTGCGTGAGAAAAGAAAAACCCTTCATAGTTCTATAATCAAATTATTGTTAGGACGATTTTAAGCTTGAAGAAATTGTACGTGTAAACATTTAGGAGAAGAATCTGGCTGCTTTATATCGTCGTTTAGCGATCTTGTAGTCGTGATCGCCTCGTTTGCCTCCAGAGATGAAGGGCCTGGCCCTCTCTCATCTGAAACAAATGTCTCAATAAAATCAGAAACAGTTTAGTTTCAGAGCTTTCCTGATGCGCACCACAGGAGTAATGGAGCAGCCGATTACTCTCAGCTCCAGCATCCTGGCTCAGTGGTTTATATCTCGCGAGGCATATAATAACAGCTTTATATAAGTGACACAACAAAAAAAGGTTAAAATTATTTACAATTAAATAAGTAAAAAAATATCAAACTTGATCGAGGTCCTCAATATTTATTTTGTTTACGGTGTTTATTTATGGTGCATTTCTCCTTTGCACGGGACCTCCTCCAATTTTTTTCTCTTTGGACTCATTGAAGAACGCCGTCTGATTATTGACTTCATTGGGAGCCTAGGAAGCTTGGGCCCGGCCGTCCACACTACGGACACCGGAAGAATTTAAAAACGCAACGATCACTGGTCGTTTTATATTTTTGTTTGAGGAAATCTCGGCCAGGGAAATCACGTGGTTCTCCTAATCCTATCGTGTTCGAAAAGCTCCGTTTTAAAATTTTTCCGTCCACACGAAAACTCAAAGCCGGCGTTTTCAATTTCCTCCGGTTGGAAGAGCGTTTTCGAAAATCTCCGTTTTCGTGACGGATTACTCTGGACCGCAGGCCTAACCGTAGAAATAAAGCTGTATGCGTTTTTAAATTTCTCCGGCGTAGTGTGGACGGAGTCTGGAGCAAACCACAACGTCAATGAGCACTACCAGACAAAACGTTTCATGAGCAAAACAAAGGCTGCACAAGTGTGTTCAGTAAACCTTTGTACATTTCATAGCCATCCTCTGCAAAACAGCGACGCAAAATGGCCGCGAACGCGAAAGATGATTCGAACTACTGATTTTTCGTATTTCCATTTAGAACTGAATGCTGTCATTACATATTTAGCCTGAACGAGGTTGGCATCCTGGACAAATTCAATTTTACAAGGCGTTGTCCTCGGCGTCACCGTCGTCATTGTTAAGATCCCTATATTTGCATCTCGGATGCTGGTGGAAGGTCGATACACTTGTTTAACGACTGAGGTCTGTCATCCTAAGTGGCTGCTTTGTGCTTTGCTCATGTTTTATCCCAAGACCAGTCGAACGCAGGTGAGTAATTAGTGTATCGTGTAAAAACCGTAAAAAATTACATAAATTGCAGCCCTTTACCAAGTTTCTTTTTTAATTCAGCGATGAAGTTGTCGAGCATTTCGGTAGGAAGTTTTTCCCTCCTGTTGAAGCAATCTCGTTTACGTTACTTCGCCGATGGAATACCATTTTACCTTCCCCATTACTACACGGCAATCGTTTGCATCTTCTTCTTCAGTATAGCTTAAGGTTTTGAACACTAAAAGGCCATCGTCATCAATAACGTCCTTGAACATGGCGAGTTGATACTCGGGGCTTTCCCACTCCAAACCAAGTAATTATTGCAGTATTTCTCTTTCCATAGCTTCCAGCTCTCGGGGATCTCGCTACTTAATTGACCTCCGAGTCTGAATCTTGCAGAGACAATGATCTCTGGTGGAATAACATTGAAAATTGTGATGCTTTAGGCGGCGAGGCACCGGAAGTTGTTTTCGCTCGTAGGCATTCGTAGACGATGGACGCTGTCGACGAATTTGAACTACCCTTTTGCTGCAACATGTAATATTAGATGGCAGAGGGGACCTTAAACGAACCTCATCAATTAAGGCTCAATCTGGTTACTTTAACTCAAGATACACTAGGTGAACGCGTATTTTAATGTAAACCTGCATGTATAGCATAAATTAAAAGCCGTTTCAGAACATAAGCGTGCATATGAAGACTGTTTGGCGAATTAGCATATTATAACCATAACTTAAGGTACGTCGGCCATTTTGAATAATCAAATCCAGCCGATGTCAGAAACTCGTTTGTCCAGTTTGCCTATGACGTCAGTGCTTTCTCATTGGCTCTCAGCAAAGCCTTTTGTCCTTTCGCTTTATAAGTACGACACCACCCGGATGGTCGGGCGGCCAGTTAACTCCACCGCAATATAGACATCTCTCTTAATCTCTTTTAAAACAATACCTCCTGGGTATATCCAGTTTTCTTCCTCAACCATCCCCCTAAATACTCCCCCAATATCCCCTCACAGCCTACACTTTATCGATCCCCCACATATACCTACACAGCATACATTTCATTAAACCCCAACATATACCTACACAGCATACATTTCATTAAACCCCAACATATACCTACACAGCATACATTTCATTAATCCCCCACATATGCCTACACAGCCTACATCTCATTAAACCCCAACATATACCTACACAGCATACATCTCATTAAACCCCAACATATACCTACACAGCATACATCTCATTAAACCCCAACATATACCTACACAGCATACATTTCATTAAACCCCAACATATACCTACACAGCATACATCTCATTAATCCCCCACATATACCTACACAGCCTACATCTCATTAAACCCCAACATATACCTACACAGCATACATCTCATTAATCCCCTAAATATACCCACTCAGCCTACTTCTCATCAATCCCCCCAAATATATCTACACAGCCTACATTTCATTGATTCCCCCACATATACCTACACAGCTTACATCTCATTAATCCCCCACATATACCTACACAGCTTTCATCGTATTAATTCCCAACATATACCCAGACAGCAATACATCTCATTAATCCCCTATATATACCTGCACAGCCTACATCTCATTTATCCCCACATATGCGTACACAGCTTTTATCGTATTAATTCCCAACACACACCTACACAGTGCACATCTCATGAATCTCTAACATTTACCTTCACAGTTTGCATTTCATTAAATCGTTGCTAGAGTCATTTCTCGTTATATTCAGTGGTTATCAACTCATGTAGAACCAAGTGGTCTTAAGATATCTAGGAACAAGTAAATTGACTATCGCTATTCAAATTATCCGTTCACTTGAAGTCTGGGAACAGGCTCCCGGTTGGGGTAATGGGTTTAGTGCGAGCTTATAGAGCCGAGAGCGGAATGGTGACGAGGGGAAGCGCAATTCGCGAAATTCTTTTTTTTCGCGCTTATTGGCTCGCTTCTCTCGCCGGATTTTTTTCCGTCCCCGCTGGATTTTTTTTTCCGCTTTCGCTGAGAGCCTGTTCGCAGGCTAGTTCATTTGCCGTGCACTCAGCCGTTCGAGCGGATACCGTAAGGAACGTTTTCGCGTGAGAGGTCACATATTTGCCGATGCATTTTTGTGGTTGAATCGGCAAAGTTCTTTTAACGACGCTTTTAGGGTGGAGAAGTAAAATTGGCGATCTACTTACATCTTTTTATGTGACGCGTGATTAGTGAAAAAAATTCTCCGTGATGCGTGATTTTATAGAAAAATTCAGCGTGATGCGTGATTGGTACCCAACCTGCGCCACCCTCTGGGAGGGCATGTATAACCGAATGCAATATACTTTTTAAAGTATATTGCGTGGTTTAAAAACCATCTCATGTTTTAGACGCCTTCGCCCACAGAAACATTTACTGAGATAATATGATTCACTGGTCTAGAGAATTTTTTTCTTCATATAAGAAATATTTAACAATCATCTTTATCTTTATCTTGGATCAATTGCAAGGTTAACAAGGCAACAAGTACAAAAATTAAGAAAAACGAAATAGAGAAATTTTGGACAAAGTTCACAAAAGACAGACTTTTCGGTACAACTGTACTTTACTGAAAGTTCATTGTTTTCGAATTTATTGCTTCCTTTCACGGTACAAGGAGTAATTAATTTGCTGGTATCCACATAAACACTCAGGCCCTCGAGAGAGAAACTCTGTGATTTGCAACAGGAGCATTGTAAGACAAAGATTTACGGCATAATCACATGACTCCAAGCGCCTCGGCCGTCTTTAACTCTACGACGAATTACTCGATCGGTTGGCACTTGATTTAAAGCTTTAATTAAGTTATTTTCTCGTTGTTTCGGTGGTTTTCTACTGGTTTTCAATACAACTAGGTCTGGAAATGTCTACACGAGAATGTTTCACTGTTTGGGGAACAGAGTTCAGCTCCCGGCTTCTGTTTAATACAGTAGACGAAAACTGAGTTCCATTATGCCAAAGCACGATGAAAGCCAACAAAGAGATGTCAAAAAGCTGCCAAAAGCTAATAAAAAGGAGATTGATAAATTGGCTGCGAATTACAGCTCACTGATCACTTCAATGCTAATTGAAAACTTGCATACTATCAGACGAGAAATGATAATTTGCATGCTTGTTCCTTGTTTACATGGCTCAAGTTTTCATAAACTTCAATAGGCACAATTTAATTTTCACTCCTATTTAGCATTCTTATCTCTTCCTCCTACAGTGAAAAGACAACTTAAAGTAAGACAAAACTGACATTCTAACTCACACCTTATTTAACATGCAAACCGGCCCCTGTCCCGTCCCGATCGCCTCGCTCATTCTTCTGTTTCGCGCTCGCCGAATGTTTCTTTTCCCTCCTCGCCAGGAGCCTGTTCGCAGGCTAACCTTATTAGGCCCGAGTCAAACACCGCACTTCACATGAGCCGAACCCAATTTAACCAAATAGGCTCATGTAGTTCGGCGTTTGACCCAAATAAGTTCGACTGATTTTATTTGGAGCGGCTGAGGCGTTCTTCACGCCGGGCCAGCCGCGAATAATGCCTGACGACCGACTTTGGGTCAAACGCCGATCTTCACCTGAGTCGAACCAAACGCATAATCAAGTATAACCAAAGTCGTGTTCATGTATGAATGGTGTAGCGGTTCGGTTCGACTGAATTAAGTTCGACGTTTGACTCAAACAGGCGTTCTTAATTATTTGAGTCGACCCAAATTGCCATTAGGCTCGGCTCATGCGAAGTGCGGCGTTTGACGGAGGCCTAACATGTTTTTTGTTCATTCGGCATTGAAGAGAGAGAAGGCGGCTCGTCATTGTTTTACCAATACTAGAGCCACCTTAAACCTTTACTAATACTAACCTTAAGCCTAAACATTGTCTTAGTGTAGTATTTTAGCCTAAAACATTGTCTTCGTGTAGTATTTAGGTCTAAGGTTAGCATTAGGAAGGGGCTAGGGTTGTTCCAGTATTGGTAAAACAATGACCCGTGACCTGTGTTTAAGACCCGCCGAGTGAAGCGTACCCCTCAAGACTACTTTAATGAATTGACTATTTGAATATTAAACCCGCTAGTCGTTTAAAGAATGCAATAGTGAATTAATTATTTAAATGTTGAACTCGCTAGTCATTTCAAAAAATCAATATTAAATTGATTTTTTGAACGTTAAACCCATTAGCCGTATATTTGGAACGACTAGTGGGTTCAATTTTCGAATAATCAATTCGTTATTGCATTCTTGAAACGACTGGCTGGTTCAATATTCAAATAATCAATTCATTAATGTAATCTTGAGGGGTACGCTTCACTTGGTTTGACTGTAACATCTCGTAAAACAAGTAAACACCTATACTGCTAAAGAAAATACACCGAAGGAAGGTTTCGTGATGAAAAGCTGCCTACGGATCATAAGCTTTAGGCGGCTTTTTCATCACGAATCGTTACGTAATTCTTTTGTTTTAATTCAATCTCTCACCTTGTGGATTAGAGGGCAAACTTTCTTCTTGAGGTTGCATGACTAGCACTTTTCGATGCTCTTCTCTGCGATCTGCGGGTTTCACAGTTCCATTTGGACTTGATACATGAAAATTATTATTGTTAAAACGTAGAGGTAATGCGTCTTTGATGAAGAAATGAGAAATTTTCCGCTTTGATGGACTAGACCCCATACGGTTGAGTTGCTTCATAGAGTTTTTAAATGAATTATTAGCTGAGAAGACATTTGAACCACTAAATCAGGCACCGTTGTAAATAGTTTGACTGTCGCAGAACACTCAACTGCAAACCGTCGCAAAGTACTCAACTGATGCACTGAAAGTTTGCTAAACAACTTACAGCGATGATGACGTCAGAAAGGTCTATAAGAAATAACAAGTATTTGAATACCATGCTTGGTTGCGTGTTGCTAAAAACAAACAGCAATGCCGATGACGAGCGGCGTTTTCACTCACGTAGCCAGCATTCATCCAAAGTTATTGGAGAAAAAGAAAGTGTTAGTGTTTATATTGGAACGACCGGAACAGAAATATGGCTGCCGTGACGTCATGTGAAATGGCTCTAGACGTGGTTAACCCAGTATAATGGTAAAAACAAAAAACTATCTTGATAGGTCTCTTTTATATCATGCCATAGAAATGAAAGGCAAATGTGCACAAGACACGCTGTTGTGATAAACACGAGAAAACAAAGCACGTGTTATAAAGTACGATATGATTTTAAACTTCCATAACGTCTTCATAAATGACCTTTGAGGTAAATAACAAGTAAATTTAAATGTACTAACGAAAGAAAACGAAATTACCAGTTCGCTAAAGACTTAGAATACTGTATAGAACAAGAAAATAAAGTGACCAGCACAATAAATCTGACCTACGCGTAGCGCACGAGGGAGGTTTTGGGTGTGATACCGTCGATTATACAACGGCTTTTCTATATTCTGATTGGCTGTATTTTCTATGGTATGGTACAAATAAAGATGTTTTTGCATACTTGTAATATCCCGACTTTAAATGAAGTTTTCACTTCAGTTCAGTTCATTCAAAGACGGCTGATTTCAAAGATGCGCTGAAAGGATGCAAAGTCACATCAGTCACTCAGGAGGCGCGAATTCATAGACTCGTTTAAAAAGACGCAAATTCACATCACTCACTGAAAAGGTTCCAATTCACAGACTCGTGTAAAAAGGCGCAAATTTACATCACTCACTAAAAAGTTGCGAAATCAAAGTGCGCTAAAAAGTTGCGAATTCACATCGGCTCACTGGAAGGTTCCAATTTACAGACTCTTTTAAAAAGGCGCATATTCACATCACTCACTGAAAAGGTGCGAATTCACCGACTCGTTTAAAAAAGCGCATATTTACATCACTCACTGGAACTGGTGCCAATTCACAGACTCATTTAAAAACGCGTAAATTTACGGGCACATTCAAAAAAGCGCAAATTTACGGACACGTTAAAAAGCGCAAATTTACGGACATGTTAAAAAGCGCAAATTTACGGGTATGTTTAAAAGCGCAAATTTACGGACACGTTTAAAAGTGCAAATATACGGGCATGTTAAAAAAGCGTAAATTTACGGACACGTTTAAAAGTGCAAATTTACGGACACGTTAAAAAGCGCAACTTTACGCACAAATTATTAAGTGCCAGTTTACGGACACGTTAAAAAGTGCAAATTTACGCGCATGTTAAAAGGCGCAAATTTACGGACACGTTAAAAAAGCGCAAATTTACGGACACGTTAAAAAAGGCGCAAATTTTCATCACTCACTGAGAAGGTGCGAACTTACAGACTCTACAGACTCGTTTGAAAAGGTGCGAATTCTGAAAAGGCACTAGCTGTAAAGGCGCGAATTCCGGGTAAAAGAGCAATTCTACATCATTCATTGAAAAGGTGCCAATAGGCCATTTTCGAGTTATCTTGTGCCTCTGTTTCAAAACGAGCCCTAGTGCAAAACCTTTCCAATGAAAATAAGTTGATTTGGTTGAAAATGGACTTTTAGATGGAACTCATTTTCATAGGAATGGTTTCGCACAGAGACTCGTCTTGACACTGAGGCAAAAGGCAACTCGGAAATGGCCAATGCACAAGCTCGTTTAAAAAGACGTAAATTTACATCAGTCACTGAAAAGATACACATTCATACTGACCATGTATCGATTTATTAAGTGTTGTTATAATATATTAATATTATCATTTTTCTTTACTCTTACTTTTGTGGAAAATGTAGAACATATTTAGAGTCGTCTGTATTTATTTGTGATCCTGATTGGTCCATGTGATTGTCTAAATGAAGGTTTGCCTCTATACCTTGGGTTTCTTGTTCATAACTCGGCCTCACTCTGGTTGACTTGCGGAAGAACACAAAAGTAAATCCTAGATGTATAACTGTGCCCAGCAGAGATAAAACAATCACACAGACAGTGATAACTTTAGAAATCCTTTGATCCCACCTCGAATCGCTTGTCTTTGACCACGAGAAAAACAGCGAAACCATAAGAACGTTTTCAGTTGTAAAACACAGGTAAAACAGTGATGAAGAAACAATGGATCTGCCAAGTTTTATGTCGAAAAATTTGGAATTTAGATCTTTGACTTTGAATCCCAAATACACAAAAATGTAGCAAGGCATGAGAAGACAGGCAATCCACCATACTTCCTTCTCGTTGAAGTATTCATGGTTTCTGTAAAAGTAGATGGAAATACAAACAAACTCATGGAAAGCCAACACTGCTGAAGTGACCCATTTAAAACCCACAAGGAAAGTTACGATTGACAGCCCACGTGCGGCAATGAGACAAGCGTTGTAAAATGTGATGGCAGTGAAATGGGTTAGTGTTGCCTGTTTAACAAAACTGCTATATTCGAACAGAGTTAATACCCAAACAAGGTTTACAAATGTTACAGTAATGGAAATAATCTGCAAGGCGGAGATTTTCTCATCTTGAATAATCGTCACGTAAATCTGAAGAATCATTTGTGGCATGTTTTCCAACAGGCCTTCTACAAAATGGTACACTTTTTCCGCTCTGTAGTCCTGTAGAAGTTTCTCATCTTCGACAAGCCAGCCGTGATAACTCCAAACGTCATCATAATTGCGTAAACAGACAAGAAGCAGTTTGATCTTTAGAAACCCTGATCCGCATGGATTGGCAAAGAATAGAAATTGCTTGACCAGTGTGGTAGCTGTTTCTTGTCTACATCTTTGTAAAAAGTACGCTAGAGTTAACAGGGCCGATGGCAACACCGCAAACGCGACGCAAAAGCTGAACCAGATGAATTGGCGATGTTGATAGTAACTTGTTGCTATCAATATGTCTGTTGCTACGTCCGTGCAAGTCAGGACAGCTCCAAACGAATACTTGATTAACTCATACTGGCCAAGTCGTACATCATTGCCTGACATGTCGCCATCAAACTACCGTCCAGTGATTTGAACTGAGATGCCAGTTAAGCAATTTAACTACTACATCCTATGTTGTGATCGTCACCTTTTAGTTCTCTGCTTGTCATCCTCGTAATTACGAGAAAAATAATTCGCAGTTTGCGTGACAGAATCAACAAACAATTTTGGATTCAATTTTGATATTGGCGCAGCAGTTGATCGTTGTCCTGTATCGCAATAGTTATCTCGATCCTTCACCAATCTTGATCAAAGGTTTGTTCCAATCATCGCTTAGTCATCCAGTGTGCTATCTTGTCCTTCCATTTTATAATTCATAGGACTTGAGATTCTGGGCAAATATCACGGCAAGGCCATTCCTAAATCTCTTTTCGTCAGTATGTATACGCTTAGTGCGAGAGTTCAGACCAGGACAAAAAAATACTTATAAACCTTTTGATTTGGAAAAACAGATCTGTCAAAAGAAACCGATCTGACAACGGAAAAATTGTGCACATGCAAATTTTGATCGTTCGGACGTCAAAGTATTTGTTTACCATCAGTAGTTTTCAATAAACAAAACCCCCACCGGGTGGGAGGCGGGGGTGCGGAATTGCCCTTGCCAAATATCAACGCTCTTTTACCTTGGTTTGCTACAAAGGCATTTAGAATATCCATTATCCATTAGGTTACTTTCGTGGTCAAAAATTGAAGTATTGGTTACTTTAGCCCCAAAGTCAGTCATCTCCTAGTGACTCTCCCGGTAATGCTGAGCGAGGGGATGACTGACATTTTAATTTTCCACATCACGCAACAAAGATACACAAAAGAGTACTCACACGGATCGGGTCGGGAGAAGAAGTCGACTACATTTCAACATGGCCGACGAAAGATGCTTTGTGGCCTTCACGAATGGTGAAAAAAGGTTCATGTTTTGAATGGGATTTTAGCCTGGATGCAATGCAGAATGAGTCAAAAGGAACTTCTGTTGCCAAACTACGATGCATCTAACGTACAGCAAGCCGGAAGAAAATTAAGTAATCCGTCTCAAAGAAGATCGAAAACTTTGCAAATGGACGTCATGCATTAAAATTATGAACATGTTCAAAGCTTCGAGACGAAGGCGATCAACACGAAGAAGGACTGAAACGTATAGCTCTGGTCCAGCTGTTTTAGGAAGCGAACGAAGTTCTGTGGAAGACAACACTATTGAAAAGACTGGTCCCCAAAAATGTTGTGTTAGAGGTATCCTTTTAAGACTAAGTAAGCTCATGACAAGTTTAAAATTTTTGGTCTACAATCTCAGCTAAACGTCCTAATTTTTGTCTGTTATTCAAAATATAGAGCCCATATCGTAGTCTTTCAATAATCAACATTATTATACATTGTAGTCACCATCTGTCTTCTCATTGGCTAAAAGCCTACAATTAATTCTGGGAAACAGCACAACCTACAGATTATTCATTAATCTGCTAGCAGATTAGTGAATAATCAGTAAGTTTCGCATACAATGCATGATTTCCAAGAGCAATGTCAAGTTCACTTGAGAACATGGCTTGTCAAAAATAAACTGTGTTCGGTTCGATAATGCGTTTGTCGTTATTATTCAATAAAACAATTATGAGATTAGGTTTTTGTAATAGCCGCAATAATCAAGGTCTTGGTTAGTGTTATCAGCCGAAGCCGAAGGCTTTGGCTGATAACACTTACCTCGACCTTGATTATTCTGACTATCACAAAAACCTCATCCAATAATTGTTTATTGTTATACCTCCCAACTCAAATAGGTTTTCTGATTGGAGGAAAATGTGTCACATGTCATGGGTCAAAACCCACTAACTCCCTAGGGCGAACAAAACTCACTAACTCCCTTGGGAAACAACAACATGAACTTTCGACTCACATGTGATCTTTCTTTCATTGCAGCATTTTCTGAAAGAAATACAAAATCTGTTCTCTGTGTTACTGTCAAGATCTAAAACCACTTGTTAAAGTTTGTGAGAACTTGAATAAGCTGTGGAAACACTGGCTTGTCGACTCTTGTTCTCACAGGATTTGTCATTCTCACAAACTTCCACTTGTGTTTGTATTTAACAATTAGATATTTATGAGCTTGAGATTTCTATGAGGTGACAGTTGATGAAGCTGAAGGCCGAAATTATCAATTATCATGTCATAGAAATCAAGAGCGAATAATCTAATCATTTTAGTAGAATTCTAACAGTTTTTATTTTTAAACATTAATCAAAATTTGTAAATAGAGTGGTTTTCAATTGAGTGTCAAAAGTAATCAGGCAATTACTTAGGTTTTGGTTTTGGTTTTGGTTTTACTACGGTTTGAGATTTGCTGAGGAGTCTAATTGCTAAGTAATTGGTTTGGTTTTGGTTTTACGAAACTTAATTGAAAAGCGCTCTAGTCTGTTATACACATCATCAAGTGCTATTGACACATATCATTCCTTTACTAGGAATAGAAATTCCAGGGTTTTATTATGACCCAGAGAAAAAACGTTACTTTAAAATCACCAAAGATCATCCAGGGAAGAAATTGGTTTTATGTCACTGTGGAGGGTGGAAAGATGCAACAACTGTCAATCATAACAGAGTAATACCCAGCAATATTAAAGTCACCAAAGTGAGTATTATAATATTTCTTTCTGTATCCTCTAAGAGTCAGTATGGCAGGCAGGGTATTGTAATAAAAATTTAAAAAATAAATTAAAACAAAAATTGAACTAATAAGGTAGAAAAATGTCAAGTGTCATTTTGTGAAAAATCACAACTGTTTTGGGGCAGCGACTAGGAGTATTTCTACTTCTCCCTGTATGAGATGCTAAGCCATCCCAGGAAAAACCCCAGCAATTAAATTTGCCAGTACCCATTTATACACGTGAGTAAGAGGTGCTATAAGAGTTAAAGTGTCTTTCCCAAGAACACAACTTACACAATGACCCCATCTAGGATTAAACCCAGACAACTCGATTTGGAGACCAACATGCTAACCATTAGGCTTCTCAGGGGGAGAGTAGTTATAAATACTCAATCTTAGTGGTTTGTAATGTGTGCCTTGTTAATTTGAATACTAGAGGTTGTATGGTAATAATTCTTATTCTGATTCATATTTGGACAGTAAATGCACATTAATTTGATGAAAAGATGGCCATTGCAGTCCAAGGACTGGTAGTAATGGAAACAATGGGAACAATACGTATGGGTTATTGACCAAGTGTGAGGTCAAGATGGCTGGATATTGGCCAAGTTCTTTTTGTTTGCATGTTTATGGACTGAGACGGAGTCGACGTCCATAAACTTGCAAAAAAAAAAACGAGGCCAATATCCAGCCATCTTGACTGAACAAGCTTGGTCAATAAAGGACTTATTATATGGCTTTCAGGGAAATTTTTCTTGCGGGACACGGCGGGTAGTCCCGAGCGGGCAAGATAGCTCCATCTTGCCCGCTTGTGTAGCCAATCACAGCGCAGGATTTGATTCATCTTGCCCGCTGACGGAGCTGGCCATATAATAATAATGATTAACACAATGAGAACAATGATGAAGTAGACAGACCAACTCATTTACCGTGGGCTCATGCCTTCTAATCCCCAGCAGTGGTTAAATCGCTGATATTGTAATATAATTGTTTAGTACAGTATGACTTTGCTTTATGCATTACAATTTCAGAAACCATCAAGGATATCTATAGCCATCAACCTAAAGCACAGAGAATATTCCTGCCACTCACAGACACCCAGTCGGTAAGTGAAAAACCTGTTACACATAGTCAATAAGGTGTGCGGTATTTCCACAGATTAGTGCATTAAACGCTGTGCCTTGATTAGTATTAGCATGAAGTTGAAAGTCCCCATTGGTTTCCTCAATAGAATGCCAGCTCAAAAAAATGTGTTTGCAGGGTCCAAAATTAACTTTTTGACATTGGCACCAACTGGCAACTTGATTAAAACTCTTAGTCACCAGCAAGTGATTTGCGATCACCAATTTACAAACAAAAACAAAATGATAAAACATGAAGAATGCTTGTTTTGGACATTTGAGACGCTTCCCATGTAACCTGCACAATACAAACGTAAATAAAAATAATACTCTTTTTGATCCTTTTCACAGGAATATGCTAGAAAAGCTTACTCGCGTGCTGAAATTCAAGCAGAAGTTAACTCTTGATCCTAGTTCTAATGACTTCTTTGAAATGGATAGATTTTCAGTTTCAAAAATAGAGGTAACTGGTAGACAGTCTTCTATTCTGCAAGTGCTAGTTACTGTTACCAGTAAGTAACTATTGGTAGAAGCGTACAAGCTGGGAGTGGGGTGGGGCTGCAGCCCCTCCAGCTATGGAAATTATGTAATTTGTTTGGGCAGCACGCTCATGGTTCAGGCCGCAACACTTATTTGACAACATTACAAAATAATGCTGTTTCATGCAATATGAGTGCATTTGTATCCCGATTTCAATACTCACGCATCTGAGTTCACACATTTTCAGGCAGGAAGGTCACACCCCCCACCCCACCTCAATGTCCGAAGTTGCCCGTATGGGATGGATAGCATAACTCTTTCACACAGAGAGATGTGGCTAGCCTAACAAACATAATTTTGAATACAGGAAATTGCCAAACTTTGAGTCACAATACAGTTCCTTTTGTCAACTCCCCAAAAAAGGCTAAACATAAAGTGGAAGACCAACTCAGCTGCTCTGACTTTCACTAAAATTTTGTAAACATACCAATTGTCATCTGATTCTCTGGCTGAGGATCATAGCCCTACAGCTGGTATATAATTCAGTCTGATAAGGTGTGCCAATCATGCCAGCAAATAATGTGGTTTATGCCAATTTCCTGGAATAACATAAGTTTCACACCCTTCAGGTTGACAACTTCAATCTCAGCCCTACTCGCAGCTACAGACCAATTTCTTGTACCTAGCCAAAATTTTGAGCTTTTTTAATTTACAGCCTTTTAATCCTACACTTTGGAAAAGTCAATACTAATTAAACTAGAACCAGTTTAGAAAAGCAATTCAAAGTCCATGTAGGTGACCCTACTTCTTCGATTCTCCAGTTTAAAAAAACTGTTTGTATTTTAAAACAATAAATTGCTGGCTACAGCATTTTGTTGCCGAAACACATCCTACATGTAGGACTAAGACTGCCAAAAAAAATGAAAATTGACAAAGTCTTTGGAATTCAATTGTGTACAGTCAGTCGTATTTGAAAGTCATATTACTTTCAGGATAACAATAACATACCTTTGAATTCAAAAAGGTTGTTGACAGGTTTAGTTTGACAGACTGTACAAATAATAGCTATTGACTCATCAGAATGTGAATAGTAATTTATGTCATTTAAAGGACCCTGGTCAGCCTCTGCCATTTTCAATGCCGTGGAAATTATTGATTTTGCATGGTGAAGCTAAATCTTGATGCTTTACTGTAAGTTATGTTCCTGAAAGTATGTTTAACATTTTATTCTCTTTAGTAGTATCACAATGATTTCCTTCGTTTTGACATGCTCCGAATTAAATATAATAGCCAAACTCTCACATGTGAACAAAAACAAAGGCGTGGCTGACTAAGGCCGTTTAAGATATTTTCCAGATATCCACATGCAGTTCACTAACATTGTGTTCATGTCATATTTATTACTAGCCAGATGCTTGTCATGAGAGGATCTTGACTCTCTACGATACCAAACCTACAGGAAATCAAATGTAAGCTTGTGGTGTATTCCTTTATGTAGTTAATTAATACCACAGTGTATTGTCAAGTTGCAGTCTTAGCTGAAGTGAAACTGCCCCAGTATCACGATCTTGTTTATGATAATTTGCAAGATTTATATATACTTTTTTTTTATTTTGTTCTAATTAAAGCTTTTGAGGGGCTTTTGACAGATTTAAATTATTGAAAGGTGAAAAGGTTTTGGCATGCTAAGTGTTCTTTCAATCTATAGTTTGCCCAATTCTGTTGTCACATTATTTTATTATCTTCATCTACAATTTGAATTTTACTAAAGGATTGACTGTCTCCCTGTCTTTTGTTTTACGACTCAAGCTCCCTTATAATTTTTCAGAGTCCAATTCCATGACCTTTTAAAAGACCAATACAATAATCTTGATGTTGTACATAATATGGCTATGATGAAAAATCAGGTAAGTGAGCAGTTTATTCTTTTTTTTTTTACATGCACATTACTTATCTTCCTCTGCTTTGTGAATACAGTTCTCACACCCCTAGCCTCAGGCCTGGTTATACACAAGACAGACATCAATATTATAATCAGCCACAATTGCCATTCTTAGTCAATAACAATATCATTGTCATCAATAACGAAGTTCATGTTGTTCAGCTGTGGTTAGTTAGTGTAAGTTGTTGCTAGTTGTTGATTATCATCGGATAGTAAAATGAAAAATTTATTGATGACAGAGTTATTCATCATCAAACAAGACTTGTCAGCATATTGTCTTTTTTTTCAACCTATGTAACAGCAGATGTAGAGATCCCTTCACTTGGTCATCTGATTATTTTCAATAATCAGTTAATAAGAAGTTTAGACAATTCCTAACACTCCTTTAGACATTTGTGTGTTTAAAACAAAAAATGTTCTAACTTGTCTTTTAGAAAATAACTGGCCTTCTTTGGAGTCCACACAGAGAAACAAAAAACATTTACATGTATCCTTTGAAATACTGAATAAGTAGTAGAATAACTTGAACTGTTATTTAGCATTAAGATAACATCTATACAATAATTATTGTACCCTCAATTAAGAACCTGTGCAGCATTGTTTAAACAGACAGATCAAGGGGTCATGGCCTGGGTTTAAGCCTGGCAGCTTGCACGGTTCATTGTGTTGTGTTCGTGGGCAAGTCATATTAAAATCACAATCTGTACCTCAGATTAGTACTGAAGAATCATTAACTAAAGGCAAGCTTGATAATGGTTTGTAACCGGCAGTCATGGGTAACAGTGCTATGTTATGCTCTGACGTCGTAGATTTTACCATAAATGTTGCCCACTCAGATACTTTGGTAAGAAAACAACTTTATTTTAAGTAGTCATGTGGCCCCAAAGTAGTTAATGAGAGTACATGATTTTAAGGAAAACTTCCAGGTATATAACAAATCTCATCACATTGGGATCCTTGATAACATTGGCCAAAAAAGTAAAGTTTATTGAATTTAAAGATTGTATTGTAATATTAGAAAATTTGGCTCACTTAATATGTCTTTCCATTAAAACCCATGATCTGTAACCTTAAAGACATGAAAGAATTTTCTTAACATTGAACCT
The DNA here is from genome assembly GCF_964199315.1 of Orbicella franksi. Lineage (NCBI taxonomy): Eukaryota > Metazoa > Cnidaria > Anthozoa > Scleractinia > Merulinidae > Orbicella > Orbicella franksi. Next base: position 1,172,134 of record NC_138148.1, on the reverse strand, counting down.
TATAGAGTATCTTTACTTGGACATGGAAATATGTCTGGAGAAACCATGATCTTTAAAGTGGATGGTGCTTCACAACGTAAGCTTTAAAACACATTCATTTTGGCTATCACCAGAGGTCTGCAATTTGTCCAAAGGGCCATGGCTACATGACTGCCTGTCTGAAGCAAAGATTGGAGCAGGTCATGTCGGGACTAATTTGTGGCAAAGTACATGTTTAGGGTTGTCTAATATTGGCCAAATTTATACTAGAGGTGAATTATCTGATGCCAAATTTATATTATTCATACCCAGTGTAAATCCGACCGTTCCAAATGCATTGTTGTGCCACACAGCACTATTGATAATAGAAGCTATTTAATTGTCTACTTTTCAGTTTCTGTGAGTGTTGCATCACAAGAATCACAAGATTAGAATCATGGGATCGTGTCTACTGAAGACATCCACGGTCAAGTGTCAATCAATAGCCTCGATCGATACCCTTGACCGACACTCTATTGACACCCCGGTCAACACTCATCGAAACTTGATCAACATTCAATCAACACTCAATCGACTTCTTGGTCGACAGTCAGTTGAGAGTCAACTAATTTTGTATCAACGCATGTGAGTTGGTTGACACTTGGCCGACTATTGGCCTACTGTTGATCGAGTGTCAATCAAGTGTTGATTCAGATGTCGATCAAGTGTCAACTAAGTATCTATCAGGATGTGGATCAAGTGGTGGGCAATTGAGATGTCAATTATGTGTTGATCAAGGGTATTGATTGACACTTAACCACGGATGCATTTAGGACACATGATCCAAATGATGTTGAGCTTGATGTCTCCTTTATGCCCGTGCTGGAATTTAACGATTCTTATTAATATTTTTTTTCTGATTTGACTGTAATTGCTTTCCAAATGATTGACATTACATGAACTCTAGAAAAGGATAAGGCCAGCCAGCTATGACACAATAGTGTAAATTGCACTGCAGACTTGAAAAATAAGTAATCTCTTTTTCTGCTTTAATTCATCTCATTCAATCAGGTATAGTTGGCAGATGCAATGTGCATAGCAATACAGTGTGGACTAATTCATGGAGCAGAAACCCTCTCTACAGTAACATGATAAGTATTGGTATGTGAGCCCACTGCAGGCTCTTCATGGGGTGACAACCCAAAGTTTAAGTTGAAGGATCTCCTGAGATATATTAAAACTCAGAACAATAATTATATTATTTTAAATCTATTTTTCCAGGGGCCAGCAAAGTAGCTCTCACATTAGATGTGACCACAAAAAGACGTGTAATTCATGTGAAGTGTGTTAGTGATGTGTTTGCACAGGAGTTCTCGTGGAGTGTAAGTTGAAGCCGGGAATCTGTGTTCTAATGGAGTCACGTTTTATGGCCAAGTTGTTAGTGTGCACTTCACCACTTATCACCAGAAAAATTGTTACTACTGTGTTTCCCCTTCACATTGAATGTTATAGATTTTATGACTTCATGGTACCCAATAAAACATTGAGTTTCCGTTCCCTACATTACATTTCCCAAGCCTGCCCCTTTTACCTCGTGAACATGTGCATTGTGCAAGCATCTTGAAAGTCCTTGCATTTAAAAATCAAGATGCAGGGCCTTGAAATTATATAGCTTTTAGGTACAGTGGATCCTTGAAAAAAAAGAAGAGCTTGACGAAACCGAAGCCACCATGGTGCAAGAACTAAGCATCTAGCACCACATTCTATTGGTATCGTGTAGTGGTTAGAGTCCTTGAAACATTGCAATCGTGTCCTGGAATGTCCTTGAAAAGTCCTTGAGTTTGTAGGCCAAAAAACAGGATGGGCCCTGCTTTACTAGTATTTTCACAATAGCTTGATCAATTTGTTTCTAATTGATAATAACTGCAAATTCACCCTTTTTGATTTTTTTCTGATTTATCTCATTATTTTGCAGAACCCTGTTCTTTTCAATGGATCTCGCGATGGCTGTATACGTACATGTGATGTGCGTACATTAGGACACAACTGGCCAGTCATGTGTCTTAAACAGGGAAAGCTGGCGTCAATAACATGCTTACGTGCACTGCACAATGAAAACCATTTGTTGGCCAGTGGTTTGGATGGATCGGTATGAAGTTGATTGATGTTTACTGGCAATTAGGCATCCTTTGTTAGTGAAATATCTAGGCTTCCGTAGGACGCACATGCTTCAGCTTGTTAACAGTGACAGTTTTGTCATGACTAAACTTTAACTAACATAGTAATTTCTTTATCAGCTGAAAATGTGGGACTTAAGAGCGAAGGCCTGTGTGTTGGATTATAGAGGGCACGTTAACGAGATTACGCACGGGCTACCCTTCTATGTGGACCCCACTGACTCAGTAATCTTTGCCGGTAAGGATCTTCAGTTGCCTATTCGTTATACATTTCAAACTTAACGAATGTGAGATAATTTATCACTGAAGACACTGCATACCTAATGTACTAGATAACGTGCCCTATCTTAACACATATTTGCAACCCTGCTTCACTGTGCAATAGTACTGCAATAATTTGCATGCATTGCAGACCTATAATGCTACAGTAGTTTATCAATGTGACTTTTCTTTGAATCCTTGCAGCTGGTCAAGATTCCGTGACTCGTATCTGGAGCATTGGAAGTGGTGAACTGCTTCACTCGATCCCATTCCCTGAGAGTGTAGACAAATCACTCAGCCATATTCCTGCTCTTTACTACTCAGAGGGGTGGGGTGGGAAAGGCGGGATGCCTGGACTGTTGTATGGAGCAGGAGACTCAATCTATTCTTATTCATACTGAAGTGAAGAAAGTGAAGTCTACATTACAGGTCGTCAATGATGGAAGACAAAGCGACTTGTGTACTGGATGAACTAATCGCTCAGTGCATTCTTGAAAAAGTGACCTCTGTCAGTGGTGAAGTATAAAATTAATGGAAAACAAACCCAGTTCCCAAAAACAGAAGGGAATTAAATATTTAAAGCAAAAATTTGTACTCTCTCATGTAAGAACCTCATGGTGTCAAATAATGAGAAGTCTTATGCAGTTCTTCACATAGCCTTGAACAGATAAAATATTAAATTCAATTGCAAGGTAATAAATAAATTAATAAATAAATTAATAAATAGTAATGCGATTGAGTGGTTTCGTGCTCTCTTGCTTTGACAATTTAGATGAGATGATAAAGTAGTGATTACAATGAATGATTTACAAATTGACAAAGCCGGGAAGTGAAAGACATTTTGAAATCCAACCTTGTTCCAGGCTCTCTCTCCTCTGCCTCCCAATGGTCGTCGAGGCAGAGGAGAGAGAGCTTGGGAACGAGGTTGTTTGAAACCATTAAGTGAAGTGATTACTTCGTGCGTCATTAAAGAGGTCTAGTGACTAATTGTATCAGTTACAACTTGCAAGTTTGGAAGTCTTTCCAAACCCCCTTTTAGAATAGAACAGTAATAAAACAGCAACGACAACCCACTTAGTAGATAATGGAAGTATGGGTGGGGAAGTTTTCAAAAAGGTTCGTTGCCTTTCCAAAAGTTCATAGTCCAAAATGTCAAAGTTTACCGCTTCAAATATTCAATTCCAGTTGTCATCAAGTTCAAAATTGGCTTTACCACTGGCCCAGGACAGTTATTTTATCTTATTTCATTGGCATCTCTGAACCTAGTAAAGAAGGCCCTAAACAGGACACTAATATTGTATTGTAACAGCCTTTTCATCTCATGGCGGCGGAACAAGGATGATGACAGATGACGGTTTGTAAGGTATAGTGATGATCCTTAGAACAGGATTTGACTGGGAGGTATTTAAAGGTAGGAAGGAGGGCACTTGAATTGAACTGAATCATCACTGAGCAATAAGTTATAAATATTGTTGTTGAACAGATTTTTATTTTACATGTACACAAGAATCTGTGCGAATGAGTTCCGTGATTATTTAATTTACAAGTTATTTTAATTTGTAACATCCATTTTTTTTTTGTTTGAAAGTAACAGTACTCGCATGCCCAGCATTATATAACCATCAAGACATCTTATTGAAACGGTGAATGCCAAAAAGAAAAAAAAATTGCTTCAAAATTAGCTTTATCTAACGGTGATAGATAACCATAGAACAGTCTATAACCATCAAGATATCTTATTGAAACGGTGAATGCCAGAAAATAATAAAAAAAATGCTTCAAAGTCAGCTTTATCTAACGGTGATAGATAACCACAAAACAGTCTATAACCATCAAGATATCTTATTGAAACGGTGATGCCAAAAAAGTAAAAAAAAAAAATGTAATTGCTTTAAAATCAGTTTTATCTAACAATGATGATTACATAACCATCAAGATATCCCATAGTGCATAGTGGCATCATAGAGGTATTCTTATTGAAATGGTGAATGCCAAAGAAGTGAAAAAAAAAAAGTTGCGTAGTGAAGTTATAATTGCTTCAAAATCAGCTTTATCTAACAGTGTTAGATTCTCACATGACAATGCGAGAACTGACACTGTTAGTCTAAACCATCAAGAAATCCCACAGTACACAGTGGCCATCATAAAAGGCCCTTGTCATAATGATCGGTGCTACAAAGTAGAAAAAGCTCGTGGCGACATGGGGTTGAGTGGAAGTGACAAGGGCCGAGGAGGAAGGATGGAGTGAGAATGGAGGACGAGAGAAAGGGGTCAAGGATGGGGACTGGGACGGAGCAAGGCGAGAGAAGGGAAGGGGTAGACGGTAAAGGATGAGGGGGGGAGGGGAAGGCACAGGGGTGCGGGAAGTAGAGGGAATCGACACCTCCCATGGACTCACTCTGTTACTTCCACCTACCCACCCCCACTCCCACTCAACACCCATGTTGAATAACCAAACACTCATTCTTCTCTGAAGCACTTTCCATCTTTGACTAGAACTTTATGTGACTGCCACTGAGTACCATGGGATAAACTGACAATTACATTAGCCATTGGTATTTACCAATAGTTAATGTAATTGTCGAAGACCAGGCAATGTACACCTGGATTGCTTAAACTTTAAAATGCCAGAAAAAAATATTGGCCAAAAAAAAAAAATGTATATGAAAGTCGAGACACTCCCCCCCCCCCCCCCCACCCTCCCAGAAGCTCCCAGGATGAATATTTGTTTCCAGTCTCCTCATATGATTGCCACTAAGCACTATGGGAAAATTGACAATTACGTTCACACTGTCAGTTCCATCATTGATAAGGACAGTCAAAGACAGATAGTATTTAAAGTATTTACAAAATAGTTTAAATGCTGGGCAAGGAGCAAAAAATATTAGAGAGATTAAGCTTGACGTTGCGTCAAACGGCAAACGGCAAAAAGTTTCATTTTTGCCGTCTGTCTTCAGCTGTCTGTACAGTAGAGTGAACATATTTGTCTTCGCGGGGAATAGTAGCAGACATTTTTCTTTTTTGTGTGTGATTTCGTTAAAGATTACAAAAAAAGAATAAAAAAATGAGAGGTAATCTTTGCCATTAGCCGGGTGCCGTAAACGTCATGCCTAAACTCTATTGGCAAAAAAAATACAATGTATTAAATTTAAAGAAACACGTGGTCAAAGACCGGACCACGTGCACGAGTATTAAAAAATATATTTGCAAAATAGTTGAAATGCCATTTAAAAGTATTGACCAAATTAACTTATGTGAAATTACATTGAGTTGAAAAAAAGTTGATCAGTAGGAAAAACAAATGATAATAACAGACTGCTTCAATATCCAGAATATAAAATTAGTTGACAAGTAAGATGGTATCTGGTATGTCTGTAGAAAAAAACACAATTTGTATAACATCTTGTTGATAGAGCGTTTTCAATTGAGTGTCGAAAGTAATCAGGCAATTACTTTGGTTTTGGTTTTACTACAGTTGGAAATTGGCTGAGTAGTCTAATTGGTAAGTAATTGGTTTGGTTTTTCTTTTGCGAGACTCAATTGAAAAGCGCTCTAGCCATGAATAACTCGGCAAACACTGCGCGGGTTCAAAGCTGATCAACTCAGAAATGTAGTAGCGATGAGTTTTTGGTGAATGAAAGTTCAGAAGTGTGCACAAAAACAAATCGCACTCTTTGAAGGAAGGTTAATTTTAATTAAATCAGTTTGCCCTATTCGTATCGCCAACCAAAACTGCAGAAAACTACTCGAGAACAATATGGCCGTTCGCGGGATGTACGACCCCCGATAAAGAGGATAAATAGACCCTCGGTAACTTCAACTCCTTTATGAAGTCACACATCATCCGGGACTTACAGTTAATCTAGCTGTGAGGTGGTAAAGCTATTTAAGTTCACTGCAAATTTAATATTAACCTTCCATGTAAGCAACAAATGAAGCTTATAAAAGGCATGCCGTATAAATAGCTTACATACCGTGGAAAACGAACTCCCTTGGGGTATTGGCCACACTTATTTTGTGTTTGACATCGTCCCTGCAATAAGATTGTTGGTGAATGTTTTACCAAAGAAAGTTTTCAAACCATTATTGAAATTTTGAGGTCAAGAGGGTCCAGCTTTATTTTGTAAGAAAATTTCAAGCATTCCATCATTCATTTTGACTATACATAACATTTGTTCAAACGTCGCATATGAAGCAAACGGTAATTAATCCGTGCCAGCCGTAATTAGAGAAAGAAAAAACATCGTAGAACATTTTAGCTCTTTTACTCCCTCGAAGCTTACTCTATCTGTCTAACATTTTATAATACGGTCCTAGTTTCTCGAAGGCTGGATAACGCTATCTGACTCACCGGATAAATCACCACCAGTAAATAAGAATCACACTATCGGCTAAAGAGTGATTTATCCAGTGGATAGTTTGTACACCTTTCAAACAACCCGGACCAGGAGAATAGTTTCCAATCTCGTCTCGTCTCCTAGTAAGCTACCTTAGTCTCTGCATAGCAACCTCTTGCATGGCAGGCTGCGCCGATTTGATGATTCCTTTATGCAATGAGGACTCAACTCTTAATGTATGATGGTATATATAAGCGGAAAATTTTTGAAATCGATTCGAGGGAGCTTTCACTCTACGCACTAGACCACTGCAACTTCATAAATAATAGTGTGGACTCCCGCCTACTTATTGAAAATAAATAAATAGCCTCCAATTAGCGCAAAAAATATGCTCGAATATTTGTCCGCGGACATTATCTGTTCCGAGAAGCGAACATTTTTCCGAGAGCGTAGCTCGAGGAAAACTGCCACATGGATATTCTCCAGTTTTAGCTGGGGAACATTCAGTCACGTGACGTGTTAGACCAATCGCATGCAAGAGGAAATATTTGGTGGGTTATTACAAACAATATCTTATTTATGTTCACCTCATAAACGGGCGGCAGAGAGTGATAACTGCCTTGAGAAAAAATTCAGGCCTATAGACGACGCAGTGCTCTAGCTTCTCGGCAAAGCTGAAAAAGCAAAACGGTAATAAATGGTAAACCTTGAAAATTTAAGGTGAATCCCCTAGGAAAAATGTTTGTAAAACTTGGCAAGGGTCAACGAACTCGTTTTTAAGTTATAAGCTCTTGAAGCTAAATTCAAGGGTCTTTTAACCGGTTGCACTGTTGCTATGGTTACCTATTAACCATGAAGATTACCATTACTGGTTTCCCAATGGCTGGGCATTTATATGATACCAATATTGCAGCATCACTTGATAAAAAACAGAAGCTTCTTCCGTCCAAGTATAGCTGATGGAAAAGCAGAGGAAACTGCTGCAAGCGTCCTTAGTACAGAATGCAATGACCCTTACAACACTCGGCATGCGGCGTCCAGCTTGAGTGCACTAACCATCAGACAAGGCACCCTTCTGCCGCTATGAATAATCTGACAAAATCTCTTTAACATTGACTAAAACCATACAATTTCTTGTTTTGTTTTAGCAAATTCATTGATGTGGAGTCAATTCTTTGTTTATTAAAGTCAATCGAATAAGCGAAATAAAAGGGAAGAGTTGATTTTCTTGAGCTTGAAATTCAATGGTAGCTAGAGGAGTGGACATTCGTTTCGTTTTGTCGCTCGTTTATGTAGTACGTACATGTAAGGTCCACTACTACATCCGAATATAGTCGAAAACACGCAAAGAAAGAACTTGGCCAATAACTCAGCCATCTTGAATATACCTGCAGCACCATGAGGCCAGTAACTGAGATGATTTTACATCTTTTTAAACTTATATTATAACCGCAAATCTCGCTAACTCACCTGTTTTTGAGAAGCTGATAAAATTTCTTCGCCAATTTGAGGCATTTTAGCGCCGCGCCGTTACCGCCGTCACCTCCGTGAAGTACCAGGAGGAACTTGGGAGTCGTAAGGTGGTTTTCGATGAAAAGCTTCATTTTTCTATAAAACATAAAAGGTCGAATCAGCTCTAAGACCTCTAACCTTCTTTCGAAAGAGCATAGAATGTACACTGACGGAAGAAAATATTGGGCGCTTTCTGATTCGATGAAAAATTCCGGTTTGAATTTTCGGGAATTTCCAGTGACGAATGGATCGGCCGGGAACATACAATATTTTCCGAAATTTCAGTCCAGGAAAGAGAATCCTTGCGAGGTAACCAAAATTTTCCAAAAACACATTCTTACCACGAATTCTCGTTCCATTTGACTTTCGTCCTGAACTTTCGGTTGAATGGCTCGCTTTTTTCGAAAATTATAATAATAATAATGTTCAACAATTTTTGGATTTATTGTAAGTTTCTCAGGAAAATTCCAAACCTCGTTTCGAAATTTTCGAAAGTTTTGGTTAATCTATTCCGACTTTGTACAGCACAAATATATGTCTGTAAATAAATTGAACTGAAATTGAAGAGACCTTTCTGATTTACATCAAACTGTTAAGCTCAGCCTTGCACTCTGATACCATGCACCTTACTCATATGACACACAGAGACATAGTTTCAATACCGTGATTTAGGAGCACAAATCGATTTTCGTTACAGTGAATTTCTGTTCCGTGGATCCCCTATTCTTACTCATTTTGCGAACTCTATCTCAGTTACAAACTACCTCCAGGTAAATCTTCATGTTTCTGACGCTTCAATTCCGACTTCTCGATCAGTTGTGTGATGGGAGAAATTTTGACCACCCGCGCAAATTCACGATCACTGAAATTTCTAGGAACACAACGCTTTGTGTCGAAAAAAACTTAAACGGGTTAAATACATCTCCACAAATAAGCTTTGCATTCCCATAAACGCTTTTAAATTGTAAAAGAACGACACTAAAGTATCATTGAGAGCTTTCAGATATTCGGTTTGTGTACTTACAGGCAGAGTTTTTTGACAGATTTCTTGACCTTTGTCTTAGGAATTCTTGAGGTGTTCACCACAAAGACTTCATTTCCATTGATGTCCAGATGTTCTAAATACATTCAACAAAACAGAACATGAAAGCAAACATCAGAGACTTAATTAGCCTTTGGCATTTCGTGTGGTCAGGCCAACCAATGAACGTGCTAGGCGTTCGGTTTGCCAGAAAACAGTCTTAGTACCTGTCTTATATATGAGCTCGAGCTGAGATTTCTATCGCGTGATGTTTGACGAGGATGCAGCGCGAGTCAACTGCCACGCATAGAAATCGAGACCGGATAATCAAATTGTTTAAATAAAAAACTACTAGAACTTCCAAATTTTATCTAAATCCACGGCAGTTGAATAAAATAAAAAATTAGCCCCAATCGAAAGGCCGGCTACAAAAGGGTCCCTTCGGCTGACTAGTCTCAAAGAACCATATAAAGATATTCTAGATAGTCAAAACTTTTATAATGTAACTGCAATTATGACAGGCTCAATATTTGGTCATTTATTTTAATGTAAAATTACGCCTCAAGGGTTCTTCGTCCTGTGGCCAAAGTTTAGGATCAGGTTCGCTTGCAACTTAATCCTACCAGAAAAAGGTAAAGCTATTGCGAGTTACTGTGCCATGGATACTGTATTGCCTGTTTGGTGTTTCCATTTCTATTCCTTTTTTACCGTGCTACAGAAAATACAGCCCGTCGGAATATAGGAAAGCCATTGTTTTCTAGTTTTCTAAGGCGTCTTTGTATACAGAGGAAGCACAAGTGGATCGTGGGATGTACCACAGTATTCAACAAGAAAGTAAGAATTCAGTGATATTATAGCTCATAACTTACCAGTCTTGGTGATCAACTGAGGATCCACATCCTTCGTGTTATCCTCGAACGCCACCCTACAGGAATTGATCTCTGGAAGAAAAGTGCAAGAAATGATTGAAGGTTAACTGGCAACACTGTCGGTCTATATGAAACATATGACTGAGTGACTGATTCACTGACTGACTGACTGACTGACTGACTGACTGACTGACCGACCGACCGACCGACCGGCCGACCGCCCGGCCGACCGACCGACCGACCGACCGACTGACTGACTGACTGACTGACTGACTGACTGAATGACTGACTAGCTGGCTGGCTGGCTGGCTGCCTGACCGACCGACTGACTGACTGACTACCTAGCTGGCTGGCTGGCTGACTGACTGGCTGACTGACTGACTGACTGACTGACCGACTGACTGACTGACTAGCTAGCTGGCTGGCCGGCTGGCTTGTTGACTGACTGGCTGGCTGGCTGGCGGGCTGGCTTGTTGACTGGCTGGCTGGCCGACCGACTGTGTGACTGACTGACCGACTAACTAACCGACTGACTGCTGACTGACTGGCTAGCTGAACAACAACAACAACAATAACTTTATTAATTTGTCAAATACATTCTAGCCGAGGATAAAAAACCCTCTACTAATAGGGGACACATAATGGCAGACTGACTGACTGACTGACTGACTGACTGACGGACTGACTGACTGACTGCCTGCCTAGCTGACTGACTTACTGACTGACTGATCACAGTACGTGCCGTGATCTCAATAAGCGCTTGGACGTATAAGAGTACTTACCATATTTGGTAGCTGGTTTCACCACAGACGATCTTTTTCCGGCTCTCCTAAACCAGGAGGACTTTCGTTTGGTTTCTTTTCCTGCAGGGGGTTTCTGAGTGGGATCCTCAGTTGAAGATGGTGTTTCCCTCTCACGTTCGTTTGCTTCAGATTTTGCCGTGTCCTTGGCACTGGCGTCCACGTCTTTTCCACCCGCGACAGATTGTTCCTGGTGATCGTTATCCGGAACTGGATCCGGCGTGGAGGTGAAAACGCCATGAGTTGTCAATTTCGCCGCGCTGCTATCAATGCCAGTTTCCTCAGCTCCACTTTCCTCGTGAGAAGTGGGATCCTTAGTGCAAGAAAAAAGAATCTATGAGGCTCACATTCTTTTGATTTCTTTCTTTTGTGGAACCAACTCAAGTCAACCAACTGCCTCGTGAACTTACATTAATAACTTCCCCAAATGTTTTTAAACAAAATGTTACGACGCGACGACTTAAACCGGACCACTTAGAAAACAAATTAACCTCCAATCTCTTTCGTTAAGGCAAGTAAGGCCTGCTTGACTTTGTAGTACATTTTGTACGTCCGCTTTATAAAAGTCCGGGTACGTCAGTAGCCTCGTTTACGTTCTGTTACGTCAGGTCTAGGCGCTCCGCCATGTGCTCGATGTAGCGTTTTATTTGTTTTGTTCATTAAAGCTTCAGCTTAAGAGACTTGAATACATCAGCACTATCGACTCATCTGTGTTATATGCACTCTTTAGATTCAGTCCTTGATTGCGACTTATCATAATTATGAATTTTATTCGAAGACTTTAGAAACCTTCGGCGACAACTAAATCGAAACCATTGAAAAGCGTACCAAAGATTGAATCGAAAATAACCAATCAACAGATAGCAAAGTTTCCTGAGAAGTCAGCAACACATCACACCTTTGTTGGGTTTCCAATTTTGCTTTAGATCTATTGTTTGTATTCAATGTTATTGGTTTATTTAAAAAAACAATCGTTATCCTTTGCTTTGAGTTATGTTCTGATTGGTTAATTAATCAACACTTTTCCAAATACCCCTGTTCCTGTAGTCGGACTGTAAAAGCTACTTTTTTCATAACGCACTTTTATTTTGATTCAATTCAAGTATACCTTTACCTATATGAGAAATGGGGCTTTAGGCTTTTTTTTGTTTGTTTTAAACAATATGTAAGACAGCGGTTTCTAGGAATTGTTGAAAGTTACCTGTCAGTTATTCTCGTCCTTAACAAGAGCGAATAAAGTTTGTTTGTTGTTGTTGTTAATACACGAACCGCTAACGCCAAGGTCATTTACCTGTTCTTGTACTGTAGCTATTGAAGTGCTGCTAACAGTAATGAAGATATTCGCCAGGCTGGCCTGCGCTTCTAAGATGACATTTTTGACATAAACATCTAATTCAAGTTCGTTGATCTCATCATTTTCCTGGAAACTCAGATTCTCGTTCATACTCTAAAAAAGAGATTATAAAACAAGCTTAGATGCTGTATCTCTTATAAAAGTATTTGCGACAACTAAGGGTACGGTTTTGAACCGCTTTGGCCTGAAATAAAACACAGATTCTCAATTTGATTATTTTAGACTGAAATGGGGTGTCGTTTTCCCTCTGGAATGGATTTGTTTACATAAAACTCCATTAAGGACATAGCGCGCAAGCGTATTTATCATCTGTTAAGGCATGGCTTCTCCCTTGGTTAAGAACCCTCTCGAATTTTTTTTATTTTTGTTGTAGAAGCAATGCCATCCATTGTACAGCGATAACTAAAGTGAACAACAATGGCAACTAAGCGTCCTTAAATGGATTAAGGTATAATTACAGTGGCCATGTTAGTAAGTAATGAGGTCGTACTGTTATTCAACTGGGGTTTTTTGCTGACTTGAGCTCAAAATTAACTGTCGCTTATTCTCGTCCTTTAAATACAAAATTTCTCTTTGTCCATGAACAGCAACGTCATTATTGAACAAAATTATTTGTGTTTGGGAATGTAGGAAATTTCTATTTTGCTAACAAGATATAAAGGACGCTCGCGCGAAAATTTTCCAGTCGATAGATTATTTTAAAAAATTTTTTACTGCAGTCAGATAATGAGTTACTTGTGTCAGAAATGCAAAAAAAAAAAAAAATTGGGGGTCACCGACTTCGTTTCAGAGATAAATTAATTAAAGCGTGTGGAAAACTACCCTGATTTTGAAAAATTGGCGCGCGTAATTCAGCTGAGTCAATGCGTACGGAGACAAACGATCTTAGTCATTTTGTAGAAGTGCGTCTGTTGCGTAAATAATTCCAAATGTTGCCAACGTTTTCACAAAACTTAACCCTTCAAGAGGCATTTGAAACCGCCGCACAGATAAACGAAGAGCGAAAAATAACGAAATTCGATGTTGTATTTGGCAAAAAATTCAAATTTGTAATCGATAGATTTTCTTCATTTTTCTTTAAACGAAGAAAATCTGTAGAAAATGGTCCGTCAAAAGAAAAATATGGGTCACCAAACGTCCAAGATAGTTAAATCCAGGCAAAGCTATAGCAATGGCCATCTGCCCGATGACTGTTCATTTTATTACTTAGCGCGCGCATTGATGCATGACGCGGCGTGTGAATTTGCGTGCGCAGTAAGGATGCGTAGAAAAAATTTGGGCGAACGTCCTCAAGAGACAAATTACGTCACGTGACCTGTTTAGCTCATTATCTCTTAAATCCTTGCCAACCATCATCCGACCAGAATCATTAAAGGGACAGCCATATAAATACCATAACGTTTCGGTATATATTCATTATCTGCCATCTCAGCGCTCCATTTTCAATTTTCTTTTTTAGTCCAATCAAACGGAGAGCTAGCAGGTCATGTGAAGCCAAATACATGATAAATTAAAACTAATCCTTGTCAGCTGAGGTCGTGCATTAGAGACATGTTTCTTTTCTTGTTTAAAAGTATCGATTTTTGGGCCAGGGTCTGAAATAGGATGTCGAAAATCAGGTCTCCATCCCCGATTTAATAATGCTACTGGGGAAAGTCCAACATTTTCCCTGAGATAGGGAATGGATTCCCCGGGACCTAGACAATTTATTTTCCTTGAATGACTTGAATTTTCGGTATAGGTAGTAAGCACACGCGTCATTCCACTACAAAACAATACCTGGCTATTTTGCCTCATGTTTCTCCCATGCGCTTGAGACTAACAACTTCCACAAAATCTATTGCGAAAAGTTAAAGACTTTAAGATTTCTAACGTTACAATATCCGTTCTATATTCCGCCCTCGCTTTACGTTCGTTGCTATAGCCAAACCAAAATGGTGTAAATAAGTCGTCCATTATTTCCGGTAGAGGCGAAGTGTTCAGTAACCTTGTTTGAGAAAATTTGTTTCACTGCAGCTGAAAGTTTTCCATTCAGAGATATTTTCAGTTCATCGTTCGTGAGTTTTCAGTCCCTCAGTTATTATTATTATTATTATTATTATTATTATTATTATTATTATTATTATTATTATTATTCAGCGAGTGTAAAAGCTTTTACCGCTGTAGAATCAGGTAGTTGAAGCTTTAAGCCGTGTGTTGCAACCATTTATGAATTAATGGAAGAGTTTACTCCCTGGCTCGCGTGCAAGTACAGACTTTGTTTTAATGGTTCAATTTTAGGCGCGTGCGTAAAAGCGTCAACCTATAGAAAGTCGAACTGTAGAGCAAAGTCTGCCGTTTCGACAGTCATTTCTGAACGATTTTCTGCACTATAAACGTCGAGGTTTTTTGTTCTGGGATCCATTACAACAGTCTTCATTTCATCCGATACGACAATAAAATCCTTCGGACAAGTATAATAGCTCAGCAACTCGGCCGGTGTTGAGGAACTTTTGTAAAAAGTAAACAAATAAACCTCTTGAGCCAGTGTGAAGAAATCAACGTGAACTTACCCGAAAAGCTTCTGAACTTTTGCGCAGAAAAAGACAAATAATCAAACCTGGTGCCCGGGATCTCTCTTCTGACTGAGCGCGCGAAAAAAAATCGGCCTGATCTCAGCTTACCACTTCGGAAATTTTGTTCGTTCGAACTATGTTACATACATGTATGTACGGTATCACGAATGTTAATTGTCGCCAGGCTCGATTTCGTTTGCTACTGGCAATGTACAACCCTGAAGTGAACAGTTTTACCCTGTCAGAATCTAGTAATTTCAACTGTTTATCCCAGGTATTTTTAGAAGTATTTCTGCATCAAAGTAACATCACTGCGCACGCTACTGTCATAGCGACTTACAAGTATCCAACTCGAAATTTACTTGCAGATTAAAAATATAAATCTTAAGTTCAATTTCTTCTTACAACTTAAAAATGCGCTGAGGCAGACAACTTAAAAAAGAAAACGTCGACAGAATCCACATGTTTGCGAAAATTGCAGATTTTAGGTTTTCCAACGTTACAATACACGTTTTATTTTCGTTCCCAGCTTTACGCCCTCCCTAAAGCAGATTAAATTTTAAACAAAACTGTTTTCGCTTTCTCGCGTGCGGAAAATTAGGTCGACCTTTCTCTCAAATTTCGAAGTGACCGTCAGTGTTTCTACACTATCATGGCCATGCCTTCGGAAACTGTTTTTTTTTACTCTTAAATTTTATCCTTGTAATTCTCCATCCTTCGGCTAAATTCTTTTAAATGGAACGATGCTTAACTCCGTCACTTTTTGCTCTGACTGATTCCCAAATCAAATGCTGTCAAGCAGTTTCGCAATCAGGCGCGGGTTGTGCAAAAATATTAATTTGAGGAGCCCATGGCTATGAGCGCTTGTTTATTTAATTTTTCTTCAGCTAGCGCGATCCATTCGACTCGAGATGGAAAATATCGGGAAACACCTACCTCTATGTCTTCTATAGCTGGTTTTTATTCTTCAGTTCTTCTCTTCTATGCTCTGTCGACTGCCAACGATTTGCACACACGAATTAAAATTACGTCACGGTGACGTAACAGAAGACTAATGATGTTGACGAAATTTGTCAAATGGAATGGTCAGCGGCTCCTAGTATCACAAATAAGGCAAATAATTGACAGAGCTTTCAAAGATGAATTTCTCAGCAAGACTGATGGCCTGTTGCATGCATGAGGTTGAGCTGTCCATTCAAATACGAAATGCTTCGAGATCATTCAGTTGGACAATTTCCTTGTCCGGCAATCCGTGATTATCAACTTCCATCATCGAGTTCGCGCTCAAAATCGAAGCTAACTCCGTCAAAACGTTCCAAAATCACTGTTTTTTCATGACGTGTGCGGGTTAATTTTTTTTCGTTGCGATATTAATAGGAGTTGTGCCATCTTAGCAACTCCCGCTATCTTGATAGTACGAGTTAGAAGTGACATTCACGACTCTCTTGGCCATCGATAAGCTAGTCATATTAATCCCAACGCATGCAGTTCAACCTCTGATTTCGAGCGCAATTGCTTCGTGTAACATTTTGCACTAGAGATGCGAGGAAGACACTTAAAACAGGCTAGAATAATATAAGCTTGTTTTTTTCAAGCTGAAGCAAACCCACAATAGCAAAACAAAACTCAGATCGTAGGAGATAGATGCTGTTTATTCAGTAATGCTTTCCCGTTTTTAATTTACTAATTGATTTATTCTCTCGCCACAATTTCCATGTCTTGTTTCTTCTTGTCTTCATGGTGTTGCGTTATTTTCAATACTCGGTTTGTCTTCTTTCAGGAGCGACAGGAGAACTTACGGAATGTACATTAGCTCAAAAATTATTGATAATATTTCCAGTATTCTTATGCTATCCCTGAGGCAGATAAATTATAAAACAACGCGTCCTATTTCGTACCCGCGCGCTAGGAAAAAGGTTTACTTCTCTCTCGAGTCTTAAGTTTCGCTCGGTGGTTCCGTGTAACTTAACTCATGTCTTCAGAAATCTCAGTTTACACTTATTTTTTCCTTGTACTAATCCTTCTTTCTGCAAAATCCTTTTTTAATGGAAAGATGCTCAACTTTATTAGTTTTTGCCCAAATAATTCCCAAAGCAAAGTCTCTTCTGACAAAGCGGTTTCACAATCCGGCGCGCGTTGTACAAATTCATTAGTTTTAGGAGCCCATGACCATGAGAACCTGTTAATTTTAAGTTTAGATTTTCTTCAACTAAAGCTAGCGATCCATTCGACTCTCGATGAAAAACGTTGGGAAACACTTACCTCCATGTCTTCTATGTATAGCCTTTGTTTATTCTTCAGTTCTCTCCTAACTATGTTCTGTCGACTGCCAACGATTTGCACACACGAATAAATAAAATTTACATCACCGTGACGTAACAGGCGAGCTAATGATGCTGAAGAATTTCGTCAAATGGAATGGTCAGCAGCTATTAGTATCACAAATAATTGACAGAGCTTTTAAAGATGAAATGTCTTACCGGTAACCAAACTGGTGGCCCTGTGGGTGCATGTGCAAGGGCTGGCAATTCAAATACGAATGCTTATAGGTTTAATAACCTGGAATGCATTCAGTTGGACAGTTTTGCAATCCGACAATATTTACTTCCATTATCAAGTTCGTAACTTACTCCGTCAAAACGTTCCAAAATCCCTGTTTTTACATGACGCGTATACCGCGGGTGAACCATCGTTATGCCGGTTTCTTCATAAGCTAGTGGCCTTTTACACAAGAGATGAGAAAATTAACGACACTTTTTTAACAAATAAGCTAGGAAAATCTAAGCTTGTTTTCAAACTAAAACAAAGCAAAACTCAGATCGCGGGCGATAGATGTTGTTTATTCAATAATGTTTGAAATTCTTTATCCTTTCCCGTTTTACGTTTTGCTATTTGATCTAGACTCATGTCTTGTCTTCAGTCATGGTGTTGGAGCGACAGGAGAAGTTACGAAATGTACATTGGCTCAAAAATTGATGTAATTTTTCCGGTATTCTTACGCTATCTCTAAAGTGAATGAATTATAAATAAAAAAAACATATATATTTCGTATCCGCGCGCTAGGAAAAGAGGTTTACCTCTCTCTTGAGTTTCAAACTTTCGGTTGGTGTTTTCACGTAATCATAGCTCATGTCTTCAGAAACCTCCGTTTACGTTAAATTTTTTCCTTGTAACCTTCCTCCCTTTTGCGAAATCCTTTTGCTTCCCGGGAGGGGGTAGTCTACAAAGTTTTATACGCGTAGGCTCCGCCCCAAGGTCCACCCCCTTATCCTTTTGTATACCATTTTGATAAAAAAAAAGACTACCCCTTTCGTAGACCTTTTTATTGAAAAACGTATTTCAATAGCTGCCGACGCCTGCGCTGTCTTGTTGCTACGAGTTTTTACAGGAGACCGTACTCCGTCTAGAAGATTTTTTGAAACTTTCTTCTCTGTGACAGATGATCTAGAATGAAATGGTCAGCGGATACTGTGTGCCGTGCTTTACTCGGCGCTCGTCACGCATTCGGTATATTTAGCAGCCATTGCGACATGTGATCAGGCGGTCTTATCTACGCCATTCGTTTATCCCTCTCCCTTCAAGCTACCGTTAAAAAAAGTCAGAGTACATCGTTTAGGGGCGCGGCACCGTTTCCTTCCGTCTATGGGGGGAGGGGGAGCGGAGGAAATGCCAGTGTCCCGGGATTTCTGGGAATGAGTCGGATTCTGTCGGCCAGCAAACTTCCTGTTTGGGTGTTACTACGATTGGAGATTCTTCTCGAAATCATAGGTTCGTTTCTCACTGTCTTACGCAAATAGTGGTTCATATACAATGGCATCATTTCCTGGCTGATCCGCAAAGGTAAGGAACTGCTTGCTGTGCGTTGAGGTAAATAGTGGGGGTGGGGGAAGACTCTAAACAGTGCATGCTTGCAATGTTTATCTTCTCTAGTCTCTCACTCTCTCTTGGTTGTTGCTCAGAATTGATCTCATCACGGGGATGTAAGAGAAATAAACCTTAACAATACTCGACTACCGAAAAAGAGAATATCGAAGACGATAAAGCGATTTAAATGACTCCTCAGAACCGTTCTTTCGCTCAATCGATCTTTCGCGTTTGGATCGAGTCAGTGACAAGTCCCCGGTATAGTCAAACGAACGTTCGGAAATTCAATCGAACCCAATCTAAATCAATCCACGGATTGAGTTCGGCAATCGAACCAATTCAAATCGAACACCAAACTATGTGTGAGTTCGATTTCCGAACCAATCGAACTCAATGGAACAAATCGAACCGAACCGAACTAAATCCATTAGATTGTGTGCGATTGGGTTTGGTAGCCGAACTCAATCGAACACAATCCAATAGATTGCATGCAATTGCTTGGTAAGTAAATTCGCTTGAACATGTCATGTGGTCTTGAAAACAGAAATATTGGCAAACTTGAAATGCATGGTTCAAAAATATTGTTCAAATTGTCATGATTGTTCAACTGTCTATGTTGATAACTAGAACTGCCAACTTCAAATGGACGAGAATGCAGTAGAATTGTGGAGACAGCTATTTTTCTCCCAGCCAATTAAGCCTGCTACATTCTTAGGCTGTGTCAAAACCAGTTACATTTCTACATTGTAACATAATTCTTTGTGAACCATTTAATTATTAAAAGGCCTCTTTTAAGCCACCTTCTGTTGTGAGAGTGGGGGTCGTGGTGGTTAGGTAAGTGGGCTCGCTCATCTCCAAATCAAGTGGGCCGGGTTTGAGTCCTGGCTGGGGACATCATGTTCTGTTCTTGGACAAGATGCTTTACTCGCGGGCCCCATTTGTATGGTCTTGGGTATGTCACTGACAACCATCCCTCCGAGGCAACTTTATCGAACGTTTAAATATGAAAATGTAGTCCCTGTAGGCCAGGTTAAAGTTGACCCTGGATAAGGATCGCACAGGTGGGTCTCTGGCACAGTTCACAAGCAGGAAAAATAGCAAATCAGGGATCACAGAAATCAATTTTTCATTTTCCCCAATAATGGAAATAAGCAGGTAAGGTACCTCGTTTAATAACCTGCTCTTACGCTAGAAAGAGTGTTTGAAGAAAGCAAACTCATGAAATGCTAATAAAGGCTTATGCGATGGCGCATGCAAATCGCACACCTAAATCAGTTTCGATAGACGACTTTAACCATTCGGAGGACTCATGTCTCAAAATCACAAAGAATAGAGTGGTAAAATCACGAATATCAGCTAGTAATTCAGCTTCTTCTGGGTCATGTAAAACCTTGAGGTCTACATGTAGGATCGCGAAGAATTCACATTTCTGACGGAAAATGAAATCTGCTAATCACGCATCATGAGAATACCCCCGTACGACCCTGCTGCGTGATTATTCATAACCCTTATTGAATAATCAAATATGCAAATACCCCTTTTTTTTCAGTTTCCCTCAGTCATTTGTTTAAGATTTTCCTGAGTTAATTTTCACTTCTTTGATACAAATTTCTGCTTTAGAATTGTCGTACACATACATATTGTGTAGTTCCCTAGTTCAGACCAATTTTAAATTGTTATAAACATAATTTTGTGAAGTGCTTTTGTTGATGGTGTTATTGATAATATGAAGAAAAACTAGCTTCTAAAAAGCATACTCAATTGAAGACTAGAGTGAAAAAACCATACCCTATTTATGACCAAAATAGCCAAAGTCAGTAACCTATTTATGGCCAAAACAGCTGAAAAACCATACCCTTTGGGGTTGCACATACCTATATAGCGTGAATAAGGGAGTACCCCCCAGGCATTAGACTTATGTGTAGTGCAATGAAAAGCATGAATTTGCTAAAATAACAGGGCACTTAATAATTATTATTATACTGTTAGACTCTTATTTTGCTTGAAGTACTTTTTAACAGAAATTAGTAAAGAAATTTAAGGGCTGAAATTTTTAAATAAAATATGGTGGTAAAATTTGTTAGAAACATGTAAAAAAGAAACCCTAGGGTCTCACGTATTGTAAATTTGCCATAGCTTAAGGGAACACATTTTTGTACTCTTTCGACTCTTTTCAAAGTGAATTTAATAGGGGAACAACATTTCTCCTCAGAGCCTTCCAGTAGAGATACATGTTCTCTTGATCCTTTGAAAATTTCGCATTTTCTCCCTAGTTTGCAATGACTAAATGCCATTGTTCCCTTAAAATTTTTGTACCAAGGTTCCTGCTAAATAATAGAGATACATGTATCCCTTGGTCCCTCAAATTAATCCCAAAAATTTCGCTTGTTCCCTTGAAATAACTTATCATCTTGCCATGTTATCCCAGATCCTTGGGAGGTCCTCTCCCCATATAGCGTCTGCAATTAATGAGACTTATGACTGAGGGATAATCGGGTAAAGAGAGTAGAGGACTGGACAGGAGTGAGAATGATTTACTCATATCATTATGCTCCAAATAACATTAATAATAATAATAATAATAATAGTAATAATAATAATAATCTTTATTTGTACTCACTCTTGCTTAAGACAAAATTTAATTTCAATGAAAATATTTAAAGTAAAAATTAGAGTACTAGCTCCCTGGAATAACATTATTTTTTTTTATGAAATTAGGAATTTGTCATGGCTAGCGCTTTACCAACTGCTCTTTCCACCAAGGAGACAACAAACTATGCAAGGTTGTGTCGTCTACTGGTTGACATTGCAACCCAGGCCCTCAGGGATAAATTTGATGCCATCCATTCACCAGCAAACCTACATGCAGTTTTGGCAGGAAATATAACCACCTTGCAAACTCTCAGAGCAAAGAAAATTATCAATCCAATACAATGGGGAACACTTTTTCCTCCCATCCCTGGGAAAGTCTCATCACGTGACTTTGACACAACTCTGCTGGTAGTTCTGTTAAGAAACCTTTGCAGTTTAATTCCTCCAGTGACTGGCTGGGATGCATTACCTGCTGCAACAGATCTAAGCTGTGAAGCTGACATTGCTCGTGTTAAGTATTTCAGAAACACTGTGTACGGTCATGCTGTGACTGCTTCTGTTGATGATGCAACATTCAATGACTACTGGCGTGACATCCAGGACACTTTGGTCAGACTGGGAGGTGTTACATACAAAGCTGCTATTGACACTCTTAGAAATGAGTGCATGGACCCTGAGGTTCAAGGCCACTACATGGCTCTCCTCAACCAATGGAAAAAGGATGAAGATAATGTTAAAGACCTACTGAATGAAATGATGAAAAAGATAGATGCTTTGACTGCATCAAAAGAACTGGTCACCCATTCTGACCAAGGTAAGACTTTGTGGAAGTTGATTGTGAAAAAATTCTACTGGGAAATCCTAGAGATCAAGGGGAAACAACTGGCTACTCATTAGTTTTGGTACCAAAAATTGCAGCATATATCAAACAGTTAACAGTGGCATTGTAATTAGGACCACAAAACAGTGACTTGCTGGCTTCAATTTGTATTACCAGTACATTACTATTTTCCATCAAATATTGGCCTTTTTTCTAATGTAGTGAATTACTAAAACCTGCAAGAGAAATATCATATTATTAATAATTAAATATGATAGGAGATCAATCAGAAAATGCAAGAAACCATTAATTTTATACATTTGAAATCACTTCACTCAATTTTATAAGTTTAGATTTGTTTCCTCTTGCTTTATTAAGGTGAGTGCCCAAAACCTGAGATGATGCTAAGACTTGACATGTGCAAAGAAAACTACCATGAGAATGAAACACTGGAATATTACTGTCAACAATGCAAAGTTTGCATTTGCCACAAGTGTGGACAGACAGGCCATGATCATCACGAGAAAGTTGACATACGGCATGCAGCTGATGAACGAAAAGTCTCAATGGTGAATGTTCTGGATGAATGCAAGGCAGAAGTTCTTGTTGTCAAAAGCAAAATAAATGAACAAGTCAAATTGAGGAATAAAAGCAGAGAAAAAATTGCAACCACTAAGAATAAGGTCACTGAAACTGTGGAATTGTTTATTCAAGATTTAAGGAATCATGAAGCCACCATCAAGGCAGAATTAACTGAAATTAATCACGCACAAGAAAAAGAATATCAAGCAAAACTGGAAGAATTCCACTCATTTGTTACTGAATTAGAAAGATCTGTTGATTCTGGTGAGGATGTCTTTCAAAGGGATATCAGTCTTGAGATTCTACAAGAAGAAAGTGTTGTCTTTGGAGGCCTTAGAGAGCTTTTAAATCGAAGTCAGACAATCCAACTCTACAAGCCAGAGCATGTAAATTATGTTGTCAACAGAGAAAATGTAAGTGCTTCAGGGCACTTGCTTTCACTGGGGCAAGTTGTTGCAAGTAAGACTGACTATTCTCGATCAGTAGCTGAAGGAAAAGGTTTGAAAGAAGCAGAATGTGGTGCTGAAGCTCACTTCACAGTCACTACGCGAGATTCAGAGGGAAATAAGTTTTATCACGAAGATGATGAAGTGACTGTCACTGTCAGCTCTCCATCAGGAGAAGAGAAAGTGGATGTCAGAAATGGCCAAGATGGTGATTACACAGTGAATTACAAGCCAAGGAGAGTTGGTCAACACAACATTGAAGTCAAGGTTAATGGATTGCCACTGACTGACAGTCCCTGGATTGTCAATGTGACGCCACATCCTTACAAAGTGATGAGGTCAAAGGGATCACATGCACAAACACAAGGAGCATTCATCATACCATGGAGCATTGCTGAGAATGAAAGAACAGGGACCATTGCTGTGGCAGGTTATGAAAATAAGTGCATTCAGTTATTTGATAAGGACTTTAGATACCAAAGAACATTATGTACTGTGGCTGGATCTAATTCTGGCAGTGCGACAATAGGTCATCCCATGTTTGTGGCGTTTTTAAAGAATGATGGTATAATATTCAGTCATGAAGAGTCTGTACATTTAGAGAAAATGTCTGTTATTACCGATCAGGGTCATTTTATTGAACACTTCAGTGAGCACCTGATTATTCCACTTGGTGTGTTTGTTAAACCAGACGGTGATGGTGATGTGATTGTGTGTGATGGAGGTGACCAAAAAGTCAAGGTCCTCTCACCTGATGGGTTAGGATTACTGCAGTCCATCCGAGCCCCGAGTCGTACTGAGTCCCCAGAGTTTGCTTGTTATCATCATGACATGTTCTTTGTGTCATATCTATGGGCTCATAGCGTCAAGGTTTTCAGTAAGGAGGGTGTGTTTCTTCATGATATTGGCGGTCAAGGGTCCAGTGAAGTACAGCTGACTCATCCTGTGGGACTTGCTGTTGACGCTTTTGATAACTTGATTGTATGTGACACGGGCAACGAAAACCTAAAAGTGTTCACACTGGATGGAAAATTTCTTACCTTGATTGAAGAGGGCATCAAGAAACCATGGTTTGTGATTGCCAGTAAGAGTGGTGATCTACTGGTTACTGACCATTTTAGACATTCTGTTCATGTTTTGCAATAAGCATTTCATACTGTCTGGAAAGATGCAAATTCAGTTTTATGATGCCTTAATTAATAGCACAGAAAAATAAGCCTGCCAGAATAGCCTTTGAAGATCGTAACAAAAAGAAGTTTTATATATAAACAATAGCCTCTGACATTATCTGTTTTGAGAAGCAAACAGTTTTCTGAGAGCATGCATTCAAAAGCGTGTTTTATTGTTTTTCACCACATTACCTCCAGTCAACATTTTTGTTAGAGATTGTGAAAAACATTTTCTTTGAAGAAATTTGTGATGGAGTTCTCTGTGAAGCAGCAGAAAGTTTTGAAGACTAGGCATGTACCGGTAGCCCTTCATTGGTATGAAATTGTGTCAGTTTGTCGATCTGTGTGCTTTGTTGTTTCTACTCGTGGCATGTAAATCTATACCATAAAGCGAATGAAGAAGCGTAAGCCATGTATTACACTGTGATAAAACACTCACAAGAAATGTGTAAAACACCTGTCTGCAGCTCGTGTTTTCCACATTTCTCTCGTGTTCTCAAATGCCCGTCGTGTTTTATCACAGTGTAATACATGGCTTAGGCTTCTTTATTTGTTAAATAAGTAAATGTGTGTTGAAAGTTGCAAAATTATGCAAGTAAGTTTTTTTTATAGTCAACAGATGGACAAAAAATAACCTCAAGGTTCTTAATCAGACTTTTAACGTGATTTATATATCTCGGCAAACTTTGAAGACTTGTGATGGCACTGATAATTTTTCTATCTGTGCACCTTTGCCTGATGTATTAACAAGAGAAGCACTTTTGTCTTATTTGTGCAATCAGTCTATGTATGTATTACAGACCTGTAATTATAGATGATTTCTCTTTTCCTGTATACGATATAAGGAGGCAGTGTGACCAAGTGGTTAGAGGACTAGACTTAAAATCCAGAGGTCGCAGGTTCAAGTCCCATTGTGATAACTAGCTGGTGTTGTGGTGTTGTTATCAGTAGTCCCAAATTCAACCCATTGGCCATGCTAGTAAATAGCCAGCTGGTTTGCCTCCTGCCAGTTGGGATGTTAATTATGCAGTTTAATCATGTAATGTTTATAAATAAAAAAAAATTATTTCAATATTTCTTGAGGAGGAGTGGTTAAGATATATTAGTAATTTGTTTATTATTATTGTGGGCCAAATTGTTAGATAATTGTCTAATGTCAAACTATCCTTGAGAATTATTAAATTGACGTCAGTTTTTTATTGGTCTGTCCTCTTATTGATGATAAATTGCATCATAACATTGTCAAAGTGGCTATGGAACCACGAGCGGCAGGCAAGTGCGTCTGCAGTAAACTTTGACAATGTTATGATGAAATTTATTAATTATCATCAATAAGAGGACAGACGCATTAAAAACTGACGTCAATTTGTTTTTTACAATAACAAGACCCCAAAATGGTCAAATGCCAGGACTAAATGGGGGGAAAAGACACCGTAAACTTGCCGTAAACAAAGATAAGTGAATTTTATTCAAAATGACACGAACATTGTCGATAGCTTTTCTCGCTTTTTCATTGGCTACTTAAAAAAGTCCATAAAATCTCATTGGTTTAAAAGTTGACAGTTTGACAGCTGAGAGTTGAACTTGAAAGCTTACATAAATTAAAATTTTATCCGTCTGTACTCTTATTGATGATAAAAATGAGCCAATCAGCGTGCGAGAAATTAGACAGTTATTGTAAAAAGTGTTTTTCCCCTAGTTACCTGTGACATCAAGGTGATCCCAAAAATATCACTAATGACTGGGAAACATTGAAGGATAATGGTATTGATCGAGTAAAAGTTCAATTACTGTGAACTACCTCCTAGGAAAGACCGGAAACCCAGGCAACATACGGGTTCGACATACGGGTGTCCATATATAATACGGGTAAAAATCGATTATTCCCACTCTCTCAAGGCGGCGGGGGCTCATTTCCCGAGAATCGGCTGGAAATTGCGCCTATCCTAGCCTCACCCAGTGTACCCTGCAGATTTTTTTATTCTCCAGCCACCCACCCCCCCCCCCCCCCCTCGCCCCTTCTCCCCGTCTGTGTTACTTTTTCAACCAAAAGACGGTGATAAGTCAGGGAGTAAGCAAGTGAAACCGAGAAATAACGACCTTTCAACAACAGATCATAAAAGCCTGGGCAAAGAGAGCCCTTCGATCATCTTCTCTTGTCAGCAACCTACGCTAAAAATGCCTTTTTTCCAGTATGTTCACTAGAATTATTCTCCCAGCGATAATAAAACACTCTTTGCTCAGCAGAGAAGGAGGTTGACACTGGCACAAACAAGGCATCTAACCAAGAACATTTGTTTTTTCTTGCCTGAAGCGAATACTGAAGGTTAAATAGGGAAGACTGTGTCAACAATTATACTTACAAACGACGATCGACCGAATACTTTGAAACTTTAGAGGGGTAAATTTCCGGGGGTTCCGAGGGGTACTCCCAAAAAACTGGGTGGGGTGTGAGACCCGCTTTCCAAAACCCTTACACTGTTTAAGACCAAAATCTGTGATTTTCCCTACCCTATTTATGACCTGACAAAAAATCTGATACCCTATTTATGACCAAAGGCTGAAAAATCATACCCTTTGGGGCCGCACATACCTGTATAAGCTTAAATAGCCCATATAAAGGAGTACCCCTACCCCGGAGTAAACCCAATGAAAGCTTCTTTCAAGTTCCGAGCTGACGTTACTAGTATTACACGAATGCCTGAGCGTGAGCCAGTTAGAGGTCCGGGTGCATCTGCTCCCCTAAAACTCCTTGATTTTAAGGCCGGAAGTTAACATGAAGGCCATATTTTTGCTGGGTATTATGGTTTGAATGCAAATATCTCGTTCACGTTTCAAGCAGTGAAAAATCTCTCTGCTCATTTCACATAGCTACGTTTTGGGCTGTTTTGTAAATTTTTTGGTGATTTTTGGGTATATTTGGGGATAAATAGTTTTTCTCAAAGGATTAGTAAAATTTATGGAAATAGGAAATTTTGCAGGTTTGATGTTGTTTTAAAATTAGAATTTGAAGTTAGAAATTGGTAGATGTACACCAAACAGTTGCCCACCAACCAGGGGTGCCCTTTTGGGGGCAATCAACTGTCTAGTGGTGTTCCAAACCCCTTTTTATCCTTTTAATCCCTCTTAAAACTTCCTAAAATTTCACTTAAATTGACGTTTACCCCCGCCTCAAGGGTGCAACCTCGTTCCCAGGGTCTCTCATCTTACCACCCCCTTGGGGCCAGGAGGCGGTAAGATGAGAGACCCTGGGAACGAGGTTGATAAGGGTGGTGCTAAATAATTACAACTTCCAGCGCTGAACAAAATTAATCCCTATTAAGCGTCCAGCACAACAAAACCCTTTAATTTGGCCCATTCAATAATCCATGGAAAATTCTCCTTACATTTTCCGGCTTCGGTTTTGTGCTGAATTTAAAACACCGATATTATCTATATCCAGATTCGTTTCTCAGGGCTTTGCTGTAATGACGTTTTATTAATCTGGTGCAGAGTTTAGGATTAAAATTATTTGCTGGAGTTTCTCGGGAACTTCGGCAGTTTTTTCAAGTTCTTTTCTTTCTTCTTCTGACCTGAGTGAGATTAGCTCACAGAATCAGCGCGTGCAGAATTAATTGTTTTTCTTTTTATTAGAATTTGCAAAACAATCTTCCAAGCGCTCCCAAGATTTTTTTTTTGTACAAATGATAAGTTCATTTTGCCAACGCTTTGACTTATTACAAATCCTCGTCCTCAGGGCGTACTCAACACTGTTTTAATAAGAGCAGTTCAATCAGTTCAATAGCTCGACATTGTTATTACTGTTTCCTTGTTAACCCCAATTACGTTGCCTATTTGTACGCAGTGTTTTTTTTTTCTTTGTGGCCTCGATTGAAAAAAAAAAATCCTGCGAGACGCGCGTATTCTAATTTCGTCTTTTTTTCGACGTGCGCGAAACCAGTATGGATTTACAGATTAATTTAACGAAATATCATTGCGTAAAATTTATCTCCTTTACACCCACACTACTTTTATTTTGTGTCGGCCGACACACAAGACGACGCAGTTCATGGTGAATTTGATCACCCGCGAAAATCGCGGGCGAATTTCGTCGCTAGGTTCAGCTGCTGCGGAGACACGAAGCGACAGTTTCGCAAGTCAACAGCTAATTTGATCGGCGATTTTTCACTTGTCAAGGTGTGTGATCTGAAATATTTGATCACGGGTCGCGCCGATCAGATTCGCTGGCGAAAATCGAATTGAAGTTAGAGTGGCAATCACACTTGGCGAGTTTTTGCAAATCGCCTAGTGAGCCTGGCCGTGCGGTGTTTCTTGCGCAGCGCACATTTTTGGCCCTGGCCCTCCAAAATCGGGACGAGGGAAAAAAAATTCTTGTTAGCTACACTGGCTAACTTTGAAGGTTATACTGCTAAATTAATGATGGTAAATCTTACCTCCATCCTTCGGTTGAATCCTGACAGACAGAATGCAAGCTATCCTCTGTGTGAGTGATGTCTACTCTGTGTTGCAACGTAACAATACCGTAACTAGCTTTTAACAAGCTAATCATACGTTCTAATTAATGCTTTCCAAGAAGGTAACAATTTGGTCGGATCTCTCAGTATTTTTGAACATCGCAGAAAAGAGGTTGCAGTAATCATTAAAATTATTTAACATTGATTTCGACATCCTTATATTAGAAATGTCCAGATTTAGTAAGGTACGGACCATTATTTTTTTTTGAGGAGGTGGGGGTGGAACGTTGGGCAATTACCAAAAAATGTTCCTGCACATTAAAAACCGCTGAAAAAAAATCGTGCTGGGGGAGCCATACGGAAAATAATTTGAGCAATTCACGGACAAACTTAAGGTGAGAAAAAATTTAATGCCCCAGAAAACTGCCCAACCCCCACCTCTCAAAAAACAATTAAAAGTCCAGGATACGCGGATCGAGGCGCTTTTCCGTGCGGATGCACACTGCGCGCAACCGCGCATGATAGTGTCCCGAACTCAAAATATAGCTACTAGGAACGCAATGCGGATAGGAAGAGAAATGATCACAAAAAGAAGCTTGGTTATCATCCATCTTTTTATAGTCGTGTGATACCCATCTCATTCTGGTGATACCCGTTTGCTATCTAAATTGCTAAAAACCAATAACGTTACCATATTATTCACACCTATTTAATCTGTCGGCCAGAAACTATTGTTCCCATTAGATCATTTATCACAGAAGGTCCATAGCAGTAATTTTCTTTCAGGCTGGTGTAGATAAAAATCTTATTCACTATGCACAGGTGGACCTATTGACGTCAATGGATCAGTATATTTACGTCGTTTTATCCAAAGTGGCACCTCCCTGTGCACAGATAATTCGATAGAAGCAGTCATCGATCATCACTCATGGGCGCTGGCCACCGGTACCAATAAAAATTGTCTCCAGGAAATCTTCACTGAGCGACGGCATATTTTAGGGACGTTTGAGAAATCATGATTTCTTATCGTTGTACTCGGACTTGTAGCGTGGCCACGTATGTTCCCTATACCTTTATACTTACGAACTTCTTTCCTGATCGTTAAATAAATATGTTATAGTAAGGTGCTGCTGGCTTTCCGTGAATGTCCTTGAGCTTTGAAGTCTTCGTTTCTTCAGCTTTGTTTTGAAATTGCGGGCGGCCGATACTGCTTTAAAATATTTTTAAAAAATTAGAAAAGAAATAAAAGCTGTGCATATTGGTAGGTTCAAATGAAAGACGGTATCATTATATGAGGGCTCGAGAATTGGAATTAAATTTCCATTCTCGAGCCGGGACAGAACGATATAATCTTTCAGTAGAACACCCAGAGCATTTCTGTTTTCCATTTTCATTCCTCCACTAGAACGAAAACTAACAAAACTTAGCCCTGCCAAAGTCGCGAAATTTTATAACACTCGACATAATGATAAATGCCCATTCGAACTGGTGAATTTTGTTTAAATATGTCAGAAACCCTCACTGAAGTGAGACAAGTGACAGAGGATCACATTTCTTTGTATGTTGTGTTTGCTCATGTCAGTGTTAATTTTTTTGAAAAGTAAACACGAGGGTTTCTAACCTAACAGAAAATACTCGGATGTGCCTTGTACCTTGAAGTAGATTTTGCGGAGTGTTGGCACTATTATTATTGGAATATCACATTTTTCTGCGGTTTTTGAGCGAAACGTGATACAAAAGGATGAAGTATGACGTACCGTGAAACCGCTTTGGCGCCATTTTTTCTCGCGGTTAACCTTCCAACGTGCATGACCGCGAAGAGGGATACCATTTACGTACGTAACTTCGACACCCATTGAAATCCGACCTACTGATGTTCAAGTCTAATTGGCGATTAAAGGTCGTCACGGCTTTGATTCGGAGTAGGCTAATCTTTTGTTTATGCCACCTCGAGTCGAAACAAGAATTTTCTTTCACGAGAACTGAATTGGCAGTTTGTATTTGCATTCGAGAATGGAAGACATCGATAAGACCAGATGAGCTTTCGTCAAACGAACTCGCGTGGACTGGAGTAAACAAATCGATATTTTCCCTCTGCGATTTATCAGAAGCACACGGTTATATTGCGATTTAGTCAGCAGATTTACCAATCGGCCATGCAATGCCATGAGCGACCGTCAGAAAACATGGAGGTCGACGTCTTCGGGCGCCACATTCGTGGAGGAAATTCTTCACAAGTATAATTGCAATTCCGAAACAGAGAATTTCTTCGCGAGGATGTCCAGTCAAACTTTGGCGGAGCGGCTAGCAGCACTGAAGGGGCACGTTTTCTCCAATACAAACACAGAATATGCCAACTACGATCAAACCAATAACGGTGAAGGAAGGAAAATTGACTTGTCAAACAATACCCCTCCCTTGAGGCAGTGTGTGTTAACTAATGCTGACGCTAAACACAATCCAAGTGGTTTTCGAGTTGACTCAAGCAAACCCTCTAAGAACAGTGATCAAAGCGAACACGTTCAGCGAGAGAATTGTGCTGCTCATGCGAAAAAGGAAGAAGACATATTGGATCCAGGTCCTGCTGAAAGAAACTCAAATTTGGCGCTCGGCGACCAAAGTCTCGGGGGGGAAGATGACTGTGTCTTAGCGAGTCGATTTCCAGCGTTGAGTTGCGGCGATAACGTCAGTGATGGCAAGGATATAATATGTCTGGATCATTCTAAGCAATTAACATCTACTCCGCTAGTTGTAATAACGCCTGCCGTTATGGATAAGTGTGCCGACGAAGCCACTGTTGACATGGGGAGCACGAACGGTGGTGTGAATGGAGAGCTTTTTGCGACCATGTCTGCAAAGGACACAAGCGACACATGTTCTTTGTCAAGCTTTGGGTCCTGCTCAGAGAACGAAATTCTCACCGATGACGAACCTTCAGATGATGAAATGAGGCAACCAGTAGAAGACAAATCAGAAAAGGTAAGATTGTAAGCCTAACTTTCTTTTATTTACCAATTGTTTTTGCTCTGCAGAGATCATCAATCATGGCGGGTTCGCGTAACTTTTTGTGAATTTTAACAGCCTCAGCCTATTGTTTGCCTTTTTGGAAAGAGCTGTGAATGAAATACGCGGTATTGTTTGATGGAGTGATTTTTTCCGGCTTGGAAAAGCCCATTCTAACTTCATAAAGCAGTAGTAGTTTACTTACGTTATTTTAGTGTTTATTTGCTTTGGCAGCCTGGATCAAGGAAGGAGGCTTCGTTTGTTGATGTTCCATTTAGAATGTGTTTATTTCGATATGCATTGCCCGAATAATATTATTATTAGTTCAAAGTGTCTGGAGTTTCTTTTGGCGATGGTTTGTTTTGGGTCGCTCCCTGGCGTCCAAGACAAATTGCTATGGCTGCACTAGTCAGTTATCTTCCGACATGTAGACTAAATTCTTGCCCACTAATCAAGCCGTATATCTTTCGTCGCTGTGAAGATAAAGCATGATCTATTCTCAATAGTGGCTTGATTTAGTTATCTCTTCTTTGACGTGACACCAATTGTGAAAATATTTTCACATGGCAACTGATAGGTCAGTGCACAGTTGGGAGAATAACACACTTGTGAAATCAAAAATGTCAACAAAGCCGGTCAAAAAGTGTGCGGCTTAGTTTGTGCAAATGCCTTTAATCTTTAATTCGGTATAGTGACCTCTACAGAGTAGGGATCAATACATTCTCCCGAGTTTGGAAAATCATGAACTCACTAAATTTCAAAAGAAGTAATTCATAAAATAGTGTTTATCACTTGGAAGCTGAACATAACAGTTACTGTTATCGCATCTGAGATAGAGAAGATATGGAAAAATAAATAGAGCACGGAAGGTGAAAAAAAAAAAAATAGAAAAACCTGTACATGGAAAGGAATTTTAGTTAAAGTGTTAAGTGAATTTCTCCAGTATTTTTCTGAAGGTCATGTTCAGAAAGGTATTTGGTAGAGATTAATTTTTAGGATTATATCATTTGCACATGCCACATGGATTCAAAATGGCAAATAAAGAATGAGAAAATATTATCACGAACAATACAGAAAACAAAGCACTTTCTATTAGACTAGCAAAGTAATTGGCATTTAATGCAGTTTTGCATAACTTGTGCCACTTTGTCGTGTCCAGTCAGAAGTAAACCAAAACTGATCATGTCTTACTGGCACGTCTTGCTGTGTTTTGCATCAGCTACACGTATTTGGTTCAAGTTTTTGTTGTTTCACTGGTGTCATGAAAGTTCCAATATAATTGTGTGACAGTTTATCTTATTTTTAAGTTGCATAATTCAGGGAATCTAGGAATAATAAAAATCGGAAGCACGTGCCTGACAGTGTCAATTAGTTCAGTCGATGATTACCAGTTAATTAGCACCAGATTGTAAACGCGTTCCATCTCATCAACAAAACATGTAAGTTTGCCTGTCAGGTAATATTCTGTGATTAAAGAAACTGTTTAGAAAAGGTTGTGAGCCAATCAAAGTAGGTTTTGCTGAGTGAGAAACATATCAGCTTGATAAGTGATAATTTCCAGTTAGAAACTATTTCACAACATCAGTCTGCAAGACAAAGAAAACAATGAGTTGAAGGCATGGATAAATTTAAAATTGAAGCATACTTTAGTTGAGTTTGTCCTCCTATTGCCATATTGGCTAACATAACAGCACATAATATTTAGGTGGGAGCAAGTGAAAACTGAAATTTACAGACCCACCAGGCTAGTGGATTTCAAAGGTCTTTTTTTCTGCCTTTAATCACCACAAGGAGAAGTATACCAAGCCGAATGGTCTGATATATATGCCTGCATCAAATATGTGTTAGCTAAGATGTAACACTTTCTAGCTATAGTGTTGGTTGGACAGGACATTTTCTGGTTTTGTACTTGTCATAATCTTGACAATCTGGACTGGAGGCTTTTTGGTACATGCTGTACTGCTGAATAGTGACAGAATCAGGCGAAAAGAAGTTTACAATTGATCCATACAAAGGATTGAGTGGAGGTACCTCATGGCATGAGCTATGAAAGACGTGAAATAAACTGGGCTACGGGAGATGTAGTAGCCTCATGGTTAGTGGGCTCATCTCCGGATCGAGCGGTCCAGGTTTGAACCCTGGCCAGGGACATCGTGTTCTTGGGCAAGATACTTTACTCTCGCAGTGCCTCTCTCCACCCTCTCCCGGGTGTATAAATGGGTACCAGCAAACTGAATGCTGGGGGTAACCCTTTGATGGACTAGCATCCCACCCAGGGAGGAGTACATGTAGATATACTCCTAGTCACTTTGTGTTACAGAAGCCGGGATAAGCTCCTGCCTGATGGGCTACTTGGCTCATATGCAGTGTGACGGATAAGAAGCCTTGCATTACGCACGTATCAAGTTAATAATTATTAATAAGCTCTACAGTATTTTCTAAATGAAACCCGATTGTTGTATTCGGAGAAGGAGAAAATGCACACGAGGTGTAGATTTAGCTAGAGGAGATATTTTGGAGATACTTTAGATATTTACTGTGTTACCCATCCTAGAAGGATTATAAGGATTATAACGTAAGTTCTTCTTTTTTGTTGTTCTTTCAATTTATATCATTTTCTCTCGTTTGGTTATTTCGTTGCATAATCCACATTTATGTAATTTTAGTTCTCACCGCATACTTCAATTCAACAAATAAACCGACAATCAAGAACCAGAAGTTGTGTGGTTGATCACGGCGATCTCCAGATCGATACTTACCAACAAGGACTTGGTTCGGGAATGCGGCATGCAGACTTTACCTTACCTTTACACTTAGTGTAGAAATTAGCATGGAATTGAAATCGGTCCACCCTCATTCTACACAAAGAGAAGGATAGCTAAGCGTACTTGTAATAATGGGAAAAACCATGAGCTAAATTTATGATTTCCTGTAACCATGCCATAATTTCTTAACTGTAAACTGCCAGATAAATGTGAGTGTACCTGCAAACCGGCAGTCAAAATTGGCTTAAACCGCCAAACCACCAGAGTATAATAGACCCTCAAAGTTGTTAGTAAGAGCAAGAATTCCAAATTTGGAAAGCATACTCGACAATGTCAAAATGTAGTTGCCGTGGAAAAATCAAATTCTTAGTACAATGAAATGCCATTTCAAATTGTTCCCTGATGAGTTTCAGGTTTACTTACCATGCTTCATTTTGCAGCTTTAAATAATTAATTAGGGAAAAAGTCATAAACGATGTAAGTTAGCAGGTTGACTTTCTTCTCTCGCCCAGTCTTCATTGGGTTTAGAATAAAGTGAGCATTATCTAACTTCATTATTCACCACTCTCTTGCAATCTGCAATGATGGCATCATTTACACCACAGTAATAGTCTGAGTAAGTAGCATAAAATAATCAATTTTGTGCAGTCAACAGTGCATACATACATTAATTAAAAGATAGCTTTTGTTCGTTGTATTTTATTCATCAGAGTTTTTTGTTGTGGAATGTTACAAATATGGTGAAAATCTTTAAGTGTTGGAGTAAAATTTATAAAAAGCCCTTAGTTGTAAGTATACAATATATTATTTTAGTTTATACATTATTATGATATAATTTTTAATTTCAGTAAAGGCTGTATATTTATTTATTGAAACTTCTTAGTGTTAAATGTTTAGAAAGAGAGAACAGATATAAAATTAATTACATGTATTAGTATTGTTCGTGTCTTCTACAATTTTTTATTTTATTTTATTTTATTTTATTTTATTTTATTTTATTTTATTTTATTTTATTTTATTTTATTTTATTTTATTTTATTTTATTTTATTTTATTTTATTTTATTTTATTTTATTTTATTTTATTTTATTTTATTTTATTTTATTTTATATAAATATTGCTTTGTGCCAGGTTAGTACTGTCTAGTAATTTACATTTATTTATTGCCATTCCATAACTATTTCAACACACACATTGTTTTGTAAATGGGGAAATTTTTAATTTCAGGTCGATAATTTAATAACTGCTTTAAAATATGGCATTTACTTTTACTGTATTCCAGTATAATCCCTGTGCAATCAGTTTGTATATAATTGTCACTGGTGAGATACTATTATTTGTAAACATCTAGATTATTCAGATTTCCTTTGGCAAGAATCTGTGGATGTTCATATTAATTTAATATTTGAATTCAAATTTTACTTGTTCATGTCAAAATCATAGGCTAGACAATATTCACTTTGTGAAATGTTTTTAATCATGGGGCTGCAGCACTTGTTTCATTGATTTTCTGTTTAAGTCTCAGGAGACCAAAGTGTTTTATAAGAATGTAAGTGAGAGACATGAATAATTTGATGTTATTATGGTTATTATTCAAATACTGTTTCCTGTGGCTGAATTTATATGCGCCATCCATGCATGACACCTTAAAGAGGTTGGTTGGGACTAAGTCTTTTTAACAGCTGAAATACCACTTAGCTATTGCGATTTAAATGTTACAATTCCCTTAAGAGGTGAGCTTCAATGATAATAAATGGAGAGATATGTACATGCTTGAAATCAATCTGCTGATAAGGATGGAAAGATTAACTTTGAAGAAATGTATTATGTACAGAGTCAAACTGATAATGTTTGGATGTAAGCGATTTTTTGATTTAATGCAGTATTTATTTTATAAAAGCTTTCTTCTGGATTCATATCAAAACTCATGTAAATGTATACATGTACAAAATTCAGAGATAGGTAAGTTACAATAATTGCTTTGTAAAGGGTTCTTTTACTGACAACTTAGTCACTCATACAGTCATGTAATTTAATATCTTGTGCATATATACTAACAGATCAGATGGATAACTTATATCTTCTCTAACTGTTATCTTTCAATGTTGATATGGAAAATCAGTCGTTCAGGAATCTTTTTTTAATGGTCTTTGGAATTTGAGAAATTATCAAGATCACTTCAAAATGATCTTCAGTCCAGTAAAATTCATAAATTTTCAATAAATGCAGGACAACTGACCTAGTAAATTCTTCAGTAAATGATTCTCAAAGATCTTTGGAAGTAATGGAATTTTTTTTTTACCTATGTTCAAAATTACAGAAAATAGTAGAGCTTCAGTTGGAAATAATTGAAGACATGTACTTATAAATAGGTAGCTTTCTTCTGCATTTTTTTCTGAAAGTGTTAAAAAATGGAAATGAAATTCAGAAGAGTACCAGACAACAAGAACAAAAAATGTTTCCTCCAAGATTAGCTTAAACTACATCAGGTTTTTTTGCTGGGTGTTGATTAAATTTATTAATTTACTATTGGACTGGCCATCTCCATGATAAGTATGAAATAAAACTACTCTTTTATTTGTCTCTTGGGTCACTGGATAGTGTAATTCTTTTATCACAGTCGGGTTTGTGATGTCTTATTGGTTGTATAACTCTATGTTTTCCTCCGGAATGTCTTTGGTCTACAGCCTTAGTGTTGAAAACAATGTTTATTATACAGTCATGCTGGTATACAGTCTTTGATGAACATTAACTATATGTAGCTAATTTCCTGTTCTACTATAGGTGTAAGCCAGAAAGGTACTACATGCAGCTAGTTGAGTGTAATAGTGTAAACAATCCCACCAAGTTTTCCTAGGTTTCTGTTGATGTACCCATTGGTGAAGCCCTTGGGCTTGTAGTTCAATACTAGTTCTGATTAACACACTTACCACAATGTAAAACAGAGGTGTGTATTTTTAATGTAATTATTAGACTTTGCATGTTTAACAGAGCTTTCATGCTGTTCACAGCATATTTACTTTCAGATACATTTTAAATTGTGTCCGTTTGTCCTTGTATTTATTCTATGTTCAAGCTATCTACAGGGACTTTTTTACATGACAATATTTTTTCTAGCATTTCATGTCAGAGGCATTGTATTTATTTCATGACTGTAAGTACCTGCAATTGTAGAAATTTACAATCATGGGAATGTTTTCCTTCTTATGATAAAAATGTTTTGCTCAAGATTTCATGGTTAATGATGTTGTGTTTTTTATGGTAAAATATGAGATTGTACAACATACATGTATTTTGAATCTCAATAGTAACACCTGCTCATCTGCAAACAATCCAGTTGCTTGAACAGGCAAGTTCTCTTTTTGACTCTTTGTTGGGATTAAATATTCGCTTTGGAAAGTGTCATTCTAAACACCTGATTGCTCTATCTTTTTTTCGCTGAACACACTGTTCAATATACAATGTATGCCAGGGAAAATGTCCTGAGTATAACATAAGTTGAATTCTGCATAAAGCAAACAGGTTGTATCCTGCAGAGCTTTCCAATTTTAATTTTGAAACATAAAAGGCTTGCATGAAAAGCCTTCAGATAGTTGATAAGCAAATGTACAAATATGGTAAGATTTTATTTGAAACTTTTAAAATATTAATGGCTTTAAAACAGCAAGGAATGATTCTTCACAATTGATTCAACTGTGTTTTAGTTTCATGCAGTGAATATGAGTTTTCCTAATCACAAACACTGATCTTTATCAAAGTTACATGCAAGACATGCTCACCACTCATGGTAAGCCAAAAAGTTCTTGTTTCAATGTGTTATACCCCTCTTTAGTTGATAATTATTTGAATCTGTCTTAAGTTACCTATAAAATAAGTTGGGAGATTGTTATTTTTCCAGGTCCAGATATCAATATTCATTTTCTTTAAATGACTTTGATATGTTTCAGATTTGAAACATACCTAATTTCTTTTTAAGATTCAAAACATTCACAGGATTACATTTCACCCTGTACTCTACATACTTTTCATACGCAGTCATAAATGTTGTCAACCAAAGGTGTCAGTTTTTTAAATTACTAAAAACTGTAATTTTGTCATCATGATGATATATTCTAGACATTACAAGAATTTGTTGTTTGTCATTGGTATCACTCTATTGTCAATAGATAACTTAATTTTATGATTTTGGAGGAGCCACACTCAATTTTTGGCAAATTTGTTTGACATAAATTTCTTTTACTTATAATTATTATAACCACATGTAATAAGCCACCACGTTTCCTTTTTCAGGAAATAAAACTTTCATTCACAATATTATTTTGAAAAATTGTGACAATGCGAAGTTCGATGTTGCAAAAATTTCGTGCCAAGTAAGGTACTGTACATTGTAGTCATCTTCACCTGCCCAGCTTAGAATTTATCAGATGCCTTCATCTTGCCTGAGAGTATAAACAGATTAAGTAATCCAACTATAGGTACATCTATCTACAGTCAGAGAACAAAATTGTGCCATTGTGGATAAAATTCTGTTTTGGAGAGGTGACTGTGCAGGTAGGTTTTCTGACCCAAGTTGCTTCCTCAACTGCGAAAGTGGCAAATTTGTCCAAACCAGCACTTGCTGCTGATACTGAAGCAAATGGAATCACATGTATTCAGTGTACTCATTAACAAGAATATATTGTGCTTGTGTTGCCTCGCAGATCCACACACGCTGGAAGAAAATTCGAAGTATGATCCATTGGTCGCCATTTGTACAGAACTTTAAAAAGAAATACCCATGGGTGCAGCTCGCCGGACACCAAGGTTAGCTTCTGTCCTGTTATTCCCGTTAATCTGATTCTAAAATCTGATTGGTTTTTAGCAGGCCCTGATTTAACATTTTATTGGACAGTTTATGAGTCATGCTTGGGATCATTGTATGTACCTTTTTGCGTGCTGTATGAGGTCAGTTGCACTCTGGTCTTGAATTGGGTATGTTGGGTTTGCATTGGATACGTGTTTAGAAGGGTCAGGTCTGAAATAGGTTATTGAGTTTTGGGTTGGGTCTGAAATTTGGTAGAGTAAACTGCAAATTTTGGTCTGAAATAGGGCAAGGGTTTCAAGAAGCTCACCACACACACACACCCAATTTTTCTGGGAGTATCCCAACCCTCCCCAAGAGACACAAAAATTGTCAGTATGAAGTAACATACTTGTACTTGTAGCTGGATTCAACTTGCCAAGATTCCTTCTTTCACTTTCTTATTTGTAGGTTGCTTTAAACCAGGTGAAAATGGTACAATTCTGAAGAAGTCAACTGACAAAGAGAGGGAATGTCTTGTAAAGCTTATGAAAGATATCTTGAGGCCTTATATCCCTGAATATAAGAGAGAAGTCAACAAAGGTGGAGAACGTATCCTTGGTACTACAAATATCAGTTTTATTTCCTAATATTAGTCATGCACTATGATATATTTACACACCATAAACCCCTCTCTTGTCCAAACAGGTAATGTTTGACAACCACGCATTGTTTGGTCATCAAATATGCTGGTGTTGAACTGAGTGGCCAAACAGTATCATTATAACTTGATGATGCCTGCTAATGCATGAATCATTTGTTAAGCATAATTTGCTTTCCCGTCCCTCCCGGATAGGAATGCCAGTCCATGACCAGTGTTCCAAGTGCCTAACACATCACCAGTACTTATTTTCAATGTATACTCGTGCAAGGAGATACACAGGTTAAGATTTATCTGTTTCATCCTCACACACCTCACACACTATCACTCAAAGCCAGACCCCTTGCCTCTGGGTGCAAGAAATCATATTATTATAGGCCACTGCTACTTCTTCTACTTGTGTATGGTATATGGCCAAAAATTATTGATCTTCCATTATCTGAGTAGTTAAAAGAAAACTTTGAGGGATTTGCCAGCATCACTGTATACGCGAATAGTAAATTAACTCTTCCAACTACGACTTTTTTCGTAATTTGAGACCTTTCAATCCATCTTTAGCATGGTATTGAGAACTGTGTTCAAGTCCGTCTTCCTTTGATTAATCAGTATTTCTTTATAAGCCAGCTAACTTCTGTTTTAAGCTGAACGTGATGCTGGTTTTTCCTTGACAAATGTTTAAGGTTATCTTGAAATGCAGGATTTACTCCAAGACTTTGAAAGCCCTTGTGTAATGGACTGTAAAATGGGAACAAGGTATGTTGCACTGTGTTACATTTTCGTATGCCATGTACAACACTTATTTGACCTGTATATATGGTAATGAAAAGAAATCATCTGATCTTCTTGATGTACTTTTTGTTTCAGAACATACTTAGAAGATGAATTAGCAAAGGCAAAGTCAAAACCTAGAAAAGTGAGTGTTAAATCATGCAAGAAAGAAACTTCATTGCACTGTTATCAATTAGTTTCTAGGTTGCTTATCAGCTGAAATATTGATTTAAAAAGGAACAAGTGCGTAGTTAAAGCAAAACTACACAATATGTAACAGGCATATTATTTTTATAACTACAATCATCTGATGAGTACGAACCATAAACTTATATTGAAACAGAGTCAAATGATAAATAACTTTGGAATTAATATGTGTATCTTTTTACCAAGTGTGCAGCATTTTGATCATTGGAAAAAAAGGATTCTTTTCTAATTAATCGCCATAGCGATATTTTAAGCAATACTCATAGCACTTCCTTGGGGAATTTTTTGCTCCAGTACAAGACTCAGTTTCCCAATCGGCTGTCATGGCTGACTTAAAGGCTGATAACAGAGATTCACTTACCTGCCAATACTGTTTAATAGAAGGTAACTACAAGTTTTCTTCTCATAGGACCTATTTCAGAAAATGATAGAGGTGGATTCCAGTGAACCTACTGAGGAGGAGAAAAGAGAGGGAGGAATAACAAAACCTCGTTATATGAAGTGGAGAGAGCAGCTCTCTTCAACATCAAGTCTGGGCTTTAGGATTGAAGGAATTAAGGTTAGATCAGCCTCTAACTTCTCCTTACAGAATCAATATTGTGAACTGAAGTGTAAATGAGTATTAAAAATTATTTTATGTATATTTGCCACCAAATTCTTAGAGTAACGTGTAAAAACAGTGAAACTAATCATTATTATTACTTTGGTTAACATGGTTTTGTACTCATCGACACAAACATCTTTATATCTCAGCACAAATTTGTTTTTAATTCCCCCATAGAAAGGTGATCAAAAACCCAACAAAGATTTTAAGAAAACAAGAACAAAAGAGGATGTACATGAAGTTTTTACCGAATTTATTGGTAATGACGAGCAATTAAGAGTAAGTGTTATTTATTTCTATGCACTGGAAGTTTTTGATTTTCTACTTTTGTTCTTCTCAATTCCTTATGATCTCAGTTTTTACTGTAATATGCACTTAACATGCGGGTCTAGAAAATATTCCTACCCACACCAAGGATGGCCATCGGAAATTTGAAGGAGGTGGTTGGTCTCAATAGCCAAATTTGTAAAGGGAAAGTATGAAGCTAAATTGGGAATTCCCGGTGGAGAGGGGGGCACAACACAAGTAACCATCCTTGGGGGAGTTATGGATATTTTCTAGAACCAGATAATACATGACTGTATAATTTTTAATAGGTTCTATGATGTAGGCCTGTTGTCAAACAGACAGACACCTTGATTTGAACTTGAGTTGCCTGGCTACATCAGTCACTGGCAATACATTTCACTTCTTTATGTTTTTCTTTGTACAGAAAAAGTATCTAAGAAGACTCAAGGCCATAAGAGCAACTCTGGAGTCCTCACCATTCTTTCGCACCCACGAGGTGAGTGGTGAAAATAATAACTGCGTTATAATTAAAAATAACTTTAGTAGATTATGCATGTAATATTGATAATAAATCTTACAACATTTGCTACCCTACTGAGAAATGTAGCTAGAGTCAAATCTGTAAGATCCACAGTGAAAATTCTAATTCAACTAGTGTTTGCAATTTTCTTTAGCTGCCTTCAGTGTTTTGTGTTACTTTATAACAAAATTGTACTAAGTGTTTTTTGCTACTACCCTAATGATCAAACAGTGAATGTGAATTTCGCAGATTTGTAGTGAACATATTTAAGTGTGCAGTCAGTGTGTAAACAAAGGCATGTCTTAATAGTCTGGGCTTTTAGAGTTTGTGGTAAATTTCATGTAATGGGTCTATTCTTTGCTTGCCTGATGTGCAACTTGAGGGTTTTTGGAAACATTTTTCAATAAATTGGAGTTGCAGTAGTCCAGTAGAGAGATGGAATAATATAGTGTAGTTGTTATTTTAAGTTTAATTGCAAATTAATCAATATATGCTAGTGAATACTTTTTGGTAGCAAGGGGCTAGTAAAAGAAAAATTTTCAACTACTGCATACCATTTACAGTTTGTACCCTGGAAATGGGAGGTTATTAGGTGCAAAGTAACCAAGAAAATGTTTCAATATCCACAGCTGGTGCAGTAGTAGTTCTGCTTGACCTAACAAATTGCTTTCAACTAACCAATGTAATTGCTGTATTCCAGGTGGTTGGTAGCTCTCTGTTATTTGTTCATGACGAAGATGGCCGAGCCAGTGTGTGGATGATTGATTTTGGAAAGACTGTGCCACTTCAGGACGGCATGTGGTTAGATCACAGAACACCATGGGAGGAAGGAAACCACGAGGATGGCTATTTATGGGGGCTTGACAACATGGTGGATATCTGGTCACAAAGATGATCTTCACCTAGTAGGAACTAATTCATTTTTTATTGGAAGCCCCTTTTTTAAATAGAAAGAGAAAACAGAACAAACTATTTGGACCAATTTTACTTAATGCTTATAACAGTGCAATCAAAATAATGTTGACAGGTGAATGTTGGCTTCAATCTGCATGTACAAACCTGCACAGTGGGGCGATCTTCCTTTGTCCGTGAACTTTAAACTCCATGTTTGCATACATGTTAAGTTATCAAAATACATCTTTTAGTCTCGCTAGCTGAATCAAGTAAACCCATATCATTATACATGCAGTGAATATTTAACAATCCTGCCCTTTAGTAAATGTGACAAGTATAAATTAAAGTAATATGTTTAATGACTGAGATATTTTCTTTTAATTTCATACAAAGAAGTAAAATTAGTGGATTGGCAACTGGTTGCCTATTCCTCTTACACAGCTTTACAGCCATGATCTATAACTGCTGCAAATGCACTGGTTTCTCATATTTTCTTGTAAGCATGGTATAATGACTATATGTAAGTGTACCATGCTCCTTTCAGACATACTTTGTTCTATATTTTGAGGGGTTAAAATTTCTCAGTACTAGATTTATGAAGATCGCCCTATAGTGTGAAATAAATAATGCTATTTAAGGTCATCTTTGAATTACTTTGTTGTCTTCCAAATCACTATACATGTAAGTAGATACAGTATGTTTTAAATGTCATTCCATTTTGTGGCTCACATGGCATGTAACAAGTTTCAATTTGTGGCACTGAAATCCAAGATTTTTTGCCAAATGCATAATTAGGGCTCAGCTGAGATAAACATACTTTGTACAAAGGACAAATTGTAGCATTGAAGCTTCTCAGAGTGATTAACATTCAATTTCCCCTAAGAATATAGTTATATAGCCTTTTTGAGAGAGGTTACACTTGTCCCACAAAAGCATAAAAGCATATATGGCAACTAAAACTAGCCATTAAGAATGCCTTTTGGCTTTGTTGCACAAGCTTCTATGCTTCTGTGGGACAACCTTTCTCTAAACAGCTGTAAAAACACTTTCACTTAGAAAGGCAATAAGAATAAAGAAAATCTTAGTGGTAGTTGTAATTGTACCTTTATGATGCAATTCGGCAAAGAATTTGTTTAAGTTGCTTAATTTGAGATTGTCATACATATACAGTGGAGTCCCAATTTCTCAAAATGTCATTTTTTCAAACCTCCCTATAACTTTAACCAAAAGTTGTTTCCCTCTGACCTCAGTCGAACACTGTAATTTTACCTCCGATTTCTAGAACTATGTGATTTTTTGAACCAATTTTCATTTCTCTTGGAGGTTCAAAATATTGGGATTCCACTGTATGTACAAA
The DNA here is from genome assembly GCF_964199315.1 of Orbicella franksi. NCBI lineage: Eukaryota > Metazoa > Cnidaria > Anthozoa > Scleractinia > Merulinidae > Orbicella > Orbicella franksi. The sequence goes on along the minus strand of NC_138148.1, from coordinate 1,127,517 downwards.
TTGGTATTAAGAATACAATCATCTTCACATGTAACCCCAGGTGTGAAGTCATACCATGCAGTTGAACGTTTTAGAAAATATTCCAGAGCCTGTCATGTAGAATTCTGTTTTAGTGTATTATAATAACAATAAATTATTAGACAAGCCTGACGTTTCTATGAGCAAATAGTTAACTATCACTCATAGAAAAGGAGGGCAAGTAGTGTAATTGTTATAGTAGGCACTCTAAAGGATTACAGCACAAAACCTACAATTTTGTGTATTTTTAAAATTTTAAGATTCAGAATAACTTTTAGTTTCAAGAGCAGCATGCAGGATCATTGTCTATCAGCAAATAGAAAACAGTGGGACAGCAAATCAGATTTTCAGATTCCCAATAGAGAATATCTGAGTGGCTACTAATAATTATTATAAGGAACTTGAATTGCTCTACTGTTAACACTTCCAATGGTATGTGGGATTTATAGTTTTAAATGTAGTGAATTTAAATTTTAGAGTTTCGAAACTTCACCTCTCTCTACAAACGATTTGCTGTAAAGAGAAAATATCCATTCATTGAACATTGAAACAGTCTGTTGGTTTCAATCAGTGGGTTTGAAGAACAGCAATAAATCATACATGATAAGGACTGGATATTCTCCCAGTATGGTCCTGAGTAAGCTTGGCTTGTAAGAGTGTGATGTTCATTGATATCATCTTTCATATGATCTTACATGTAGCAATGCATGGTCTTGTTTATTATTTCCTAAGACCTTTTCTTTTTCTACCTTCAAACATTACTGAGGAGTTATTTTCGATTGAAAGTTGATTTTGTACATCATAGAAAAACTTACCAGAAGAAAGGTGCAACATTACTCCTTAACAGAGGTGGAGTGAATTTTCATCCAACAAAACTCAAACTTGCAGTCTAAAGTAATGGCTATATTGCTGATAATAACTGCTGACCACATTTGCAAAAGACCATGCAATTCTTTCACACAGACAAGGAATTTGTAAATACTATGCTACAAAGTGAAAGGTAATATTCAGTTACATTGTATATATTATTCCGTTAACTTCAAAATTCAGGGCTTTTTTTAGTCCATTTTTTGTTACCTCAATTGAATGTTTAGTTACTGCCATCATGTAACTTGTACCATTAAACATTTTGTATAAAATTGCTTTGTCTCACTTTTTTATCGTGATTATGGTAGCTGTCATTATATTGCGTGGATAATACATGGACTGTGATGCCATGGCCAGTTTTAAGAGGCTAAATATAATTTAGACAAATTAAGTCTTGAGGCAATGCGGTCAGTGGTCACCCCGTTTGCATACGTGTCCTGTGGGATGACCTAATAGTTTACAGCTCGCCTCATGATCTGCATACATTTTGTCACATGGCAGCTGATCTTTGTGGATCATTTGCATGTTGAGCTGATCTTTGCAGATCTCTGGCTGTGGATGTTTTAGCAACAGCTTATCTTTCTGTGAATTGTTGCAGATTCTTGCCCCCAGCCCTCCCAACCTCATGGTTCAGGGGTGCTTCCTACAGACTAATAAAAGCAATAAACAGTAATATTAACCTGATTTTCAGTCTGTACTGTAAGATATGGATCCTTGTTTGGCCAACCAATCTATGGCCACATGTTTAAGAAACTGACGTGACCTCTAATTGACCAATTAGAGTAGCAGGTGGAAAAAGTCACCATGTTCTTAAAACTTCAACGGACTTGAAAGGATTTGAAATTGCCACGGGATACCATGTTTGTGTAGAACAGAGCTTCAAAAAGTTTAAAACAGCCTCTTTATGTCCTATCTGGCATCCCCATACCCACTCAGAGACCCTCCTTCTACTCCACCCACAATTGCAACTTATGCACCTTACCCCTCCCTTAGAATGGCCTGCAAGTAGGTTTCCATGAGTTGCAGCACAAGTGGTAAAGCTACATGAAAAGGCTGGCATGCAGACCAAGCCAACAAGAATGAAAGCCTCTCATTTCTTGTGCTAGGCCTTTGCTCACCAACCCATCTCACATCTTCGCTGCTTGTGCTGCAGCACACGAGAGCCTGCTCACAGGCTTCTGTTACTGCAAACAAAGAAACAAGAATCTAACCCTGGCTGATCAAATGATGGATGATGCTATCCACAAGGGCTCATTTGTTATAAATGTTGAACAGTGCTATCCATATTTCACTCTCAGTGCAATTCAATTAATAAACTTAATGAAAGTTGCCTGGTGGATAGTGATTTAAGTTCTAATCACAGGAACTGGGTACATAATAGTCACACAAGGTATAAAATATAACTTCAGAGGAACATAGAAACTGAAAAGAACTTAGGATGGTTAAAACTGGGCCAGATTGAAATAAAAATGCTAAACTTTCTGCTAAAAATCTATGCCAAATTTTCCCAGATGGACCGTTGTGACATAGCTACTTAAGTGTATAGGTACTTTAGTGTAATGCACTCTGAACAACTGGGGTGAGATAAATCAGTTTCCTGTTGACAGCTTTACCTGATTTTGATTTATCATGCGGATCACATTGCCCACCCTTTGAACAACCAACGCCTGGACATAGCATATGTAAGCCCAGTTCTTTCCCAGGAAAATAACAGAACAACTGCTTGGAATTTGCAATTTCAAATTTTATTGGCAAGCATAATCAACACCCAGTGTCTTCTTACATAATCAGTACATAAGAATATACACATTCAAATATTGAACAAGAGAACGAAAAAAAAAAAACAGAGGAAATACGCGAGCAAAAACTGATGCGCACTAGCACACAGAAACAGGTAACAATAAACTAAGAGACATAATAGCAATGTAGAATTACGTACAAAGAATGAGCCTATAAAAAATACTCAAGAAACATTAAAAAACACTGACTGGAGCTTGGAGAAAAGACCTAAAACTAAATACAATTTGCTTTCACCATAGCCAATTGTACAACACAATGTAAAATCTGGGCTTAGTTATCATGATGGGGGCCTACTACCCTGTAAAGTAGTACTGTATCAGCAGTACAATGTCAGGATGAAAGTTGTTCAGAAAAGTCCGATTCTTGCAAAAGCCAACTGATGTACTTCAGGGAAGGGGAGCGCAGAGAGTTATCTGTATCTGTGACTACACGTAAACAAAATTTAAGTTAAAGAAAATTTACACAAAATTGACTATTGTTATCACTTTTAGCCAGTATCCAGTGATGGCAATAAAACAAAGCATTTGGAAGTAATAAAAGACTTTTTACACACAAAGGGTATTGTGTGTAAAGCCAATACTATAAGTCATCAAGTTGATTTAGCGCCTCGATCACCAGGCCATCATCATCACTTGCTGAGCCCTCTGACACATCACAGCTGCTACTACCACAGATCAAAGATCCCGACGATGTGAGTGGAGAAGCTGTGAAATAAGAGAAGCATTCTGTTCAATAAATTTGTATGGGAGGACAACTTGTCTGTCCTCTAGAGCTCGCACATGGTCTGTAGAGAGTGTGAAAAGAAATTGAGTGTGATAGGAGAGGGTGTTGTTTCCTCTGCCTCAATAACATCATTTTCACCAATAGGCTATTCTTATTATTTGTCTATTTCTTGTTGTTGAACTTGCCAAGGTTCTCTGTTCTGATGTGTAGCTCAACAATGGACTAACCACTGATAATGTATTTTCTTTGTTTAGAAGCCTCTGTTTTTCTGTAGAAAACAGTTTAGTTTAAAAAAAAAAAGGCTTCATCAAATTTTATGACTTTTTGAACCAAAACTCTTTAGGGTGGTTTGCCAACATTTAAACTGACTTTGTTTTAAATTTGTGATTACTGGTATTGTCTGGCTCTGATGCAAATGTTATTTTTAACACATCATTGGTGCATCAGCCATCATCTCAATTTCCACAGGACTCATTCCACTCTCCCATCACAAATTATATGGATATGCATCAAACTGAACCAAACCTGAAGAGTTTTGATTAAAAACGTAACAGCGATAAAAATGATAAAAAAGATAATATATTTTTAAAATTATTGGACCTTATGTCATATAATTCAGGGACTAATCATGCCACTTGATAAGAACAAATCCTTGCCTGATTCATCCCCCTGAATTTACTTTTGTCCTCCAGTTCCTATTAAAAATCACTACCCTAAATGAAATAAACTACTTTACTATAAAGACACGAGTGTTTTACTGGAAAATACACCTCTCATAAAGTTCATACAAAACCACATCTGGGACTCGGGCGGCGTATTTTCCATATATCACTAGTGAAGATATCGATTACTTCACTGATATCATTTTTGAGCCTTAAACTGTCCTTAAATTTGTGAAAAGTGAACTGATCAACATGGCACGAGTGTGGGACAAAGAAAAAATCTGAGTCCCTGACAGTAATTGGACCCATGACCTTCTGAACACCAGGCGGACACTCAAACATCTTCGGATATTCCTCGAAAGTTTTCGGCAATCTTCGGTCATCTTCAGAAATCTTCGGTACTCTTCTGAATTTTTCGGAAATTGATCAGAAACGTTCGTGTCGCCCTCGAACAAGTTTTGGAGAATATTCCAAAATCTCAAGGAAGTGGTCGGAAATCTTCGGAAAATCGTCAAAAACGTTGTTATCAGTATGTCTATATAATAAACAACGTGAATACATGGTTGCTTGTAGATATGGAATATATCTTCTCATGTTCAACTTTCTATCTCACTCGTTCACTGCGCTCACTCATGATATATCGAGTTGAGCACTCAAAAATATATTCCATATCTACGCGCGTCCATGTATTATCCCCCTATGAGATGTATTATTCCCTATGAATGAGATGTAATTTTATTTATAATATGAATAAATTAAATTTTATTTAAGACAATCAGGCCTAACCTATACTTATCATGGCACCAGCAGACACTCTCCTTGTTATGCTTATAGAAAATTGTCTTTGGGCTTGCTTTACTCTGAAAAGATAAATAATAGTTCTAGAGTTAAGTCTTACAAAAGCTTCTGGCGGTTTCTTCCATGAACGTTGATCAGGCAAATAGCTGACATAAACACTCACAAACTCATTCCAGCAACTTGATGAAGAGCTCGAGTGCTTTGCAGTTTGGGACCTCCAGCTGAAATTATTAAAATTTGAAAGCGGTGATTTTCAAACTGAAGATCAAATAAGCTTATTCTGATGCACGTGCGAAAAATTAAAAGCTTGTCTTTACTTCAAATTTTGTTTGGATATGTCATACCTTGTGATGCAATCCGTCCACATTGAGAACTTGTCGCCTTCAAAAGGAAACAAAAATTTAAACATATGAACGTGTCATAAACAAAGATGACAAACAATTTACCTGTAAAATCACACGAGAAGCTCCTCGTAAAGATCGACCAGCTAAAGACGCCATTTTGTTTTTCTAACCGTACCAGCTCATCCCGGTCGTTATTGGAGTTGAGGACTGGATCGAGTAGTCCCAGTAAACATAATTTACCGGGCGCCATCTTTGATTTTGATCTCAAACAAAAAAGAGAAAACTACCTGTTTTTAACAATGCTTGAGATATCTGAAGATGTCGATTTGGCCTACGCACTCAGCTTGCAAGAGGAACTCGATCAAGAACAGAAAAACGGGGAATCAAACTATTTTAAAGCCGCAATTCCTTTTACTTCTAGTAAGAACGTAGCCCCTGTTTCAGTTGTGGATGAATCGTGGGAACTTATTGATCCTATTCCCGATATACGGCAGTTATTTCTTCAATTTAACGACGTCTACTTTAAAGGACTTTTAGGCTCCGTTGAAGTGAAGTGGAGCCCACGAATGACATTGTAAGTGAGGCTAGCTTATTCTATTGTGTTTTGTTAATTAATGTAAGGTTTGCTAGCGAAGCTGCAAAATTTTGGCGGCAAATACAAATTTAAGAGATTCATGTACGTCACTTGCATGCATAATCTTAACTGCATTTAGGCATATCTTAAACCCTTTTTCCTTGTCTAATTTACTTTTTGTTGTTCTTACCTCACCCTCTTGGCCTTCCCAATCTCTTAAATATCCATAAGGAGTTCAGGGGTGCTTACCATTTACAGAAACCATCCGGTTGGAAATTTCAGGCAAAAATATTAACCAGTTGAATGTGACGTTGCGGGAGAGGGAATCACTATTAAGTATATCCACATCAGCTAGAGAGACTTAAAAGAGCAGAAAAATAGCATCACCTCAAATCACAGCCCATATTTTCAGAAGCTTCCCAAACGGAATTGCACAAACCATTTGATTTTCCAACTGGAATTTCTGGTTTTCCCATGTAAATGGTAAGTACCCCAGGTCCCACCTTTTCTAGAATCTTTGCTTAAAGTCACTATAATTTTAGGTTTTCTTTAGAAAAAATAACAGGTGGCAGGCATGTGACTATTTGATAAATATAATTTTAAAGCTGTGTTCATTTATCTCAACTTTGTCCATCAACATCCGGATTTCCCCCCCCCCCCCTCTCCCCCACCCTGCCCCCACTCTTCCCTATATTATCCAGTTGCCTATTTGATATTAAGAAGGAAATCTGTGAATATTTGGTCCTGTACATACTGTAAATGAAGCTGCAGTATATTGAGTATATCATATGTATATGGTAGCAATGATTTAATCTTGGTTTCATTCATGATATATTATGCTCAGGGAAGTCTAAAAGTGTTATTACATGTTCTTGATCCATTAGATGTGCTGGACTGTGTTGTTATGAGGGCCGTGGAGGACTCTGTTCTATAAGACTCAGTGCACCATTACTCAAGTTGCGTCCAAGAAAAGATCTTGTACAAACGTTACTGGTAATTTTCATGATGTCTGTCTTTTTCCCATTTGTTCAGGACTAGTTCTGGGCTTGTGGTATCAAAATACTATGTTGTGTTGATGCATTTATATGTAGGTTGTGCTGTCATCATTTGAAATCATCAGAAGTGTTGCTTCGTTAGTGTAATCCATCAGTCAGGGTTGGCCAGGGGTTTTGGGTATACACTAACAGTATACAGGGAGATTTTATATCAAGTATATGGTATTTTGACGCCAAAATTGGGCCTTTTATGGGTATAAAGTATACCTTGTTTTTCCAAATTTTGGTGATTCACATGAATTTGAGGGGAAATTTTAGGTATAACGGGTTTTTCTTTTCAGGTATATAATTGGGTATACCACTTCGCCTCATGGCTGATCCTGACCAGAGCATGTATAACTTGACAGCCACAAAATTCAAATAAATAAGATTGTCATATCAGAGAAGGGGAAGAATTCAAGGTACAATAATATTTTTGAATTTAAGGGTGTTCTGCAGACTTACCCTGAAAATGCTTTTATCATTAAACAGACCAGAAGTTTCTTACCTGTAATAGTACTATGGAGGTTTCCTTAAGTTTGTAAATTATGTAGTACTAATGTCAATAATTTGTCTCTTCTCAGCACGAGATGATACATGCTTTATTGTTTGTAACACAGAACAACAAGGTAAATGGCTTATTTGTTTCTTGATAGACTATGAGTAGTCGGTTTTTGTTCCTGAAATCCTTTGGGCATGGAATTTGGTTGATATTATGCAAATTTGAGAAAGAAACGAGGAGATAATGGGAAGAGGCAAATTCATGATGACATGATCAAAATTCCAAACATGCAGTTTGTGGCTTTGCTGCTCACCACTCAATCATCTGTTTTAGAAACTTGAGTTCTTGCACACTAGGAAAAGACTCTCTTGAGAGCCCTCTAGAGATCTGCCCCTGAGCACATTCTTTTGTTACTTACTGCTAAAACATGACTTGATCTGACTGACAAGAAGGTTTATTAAGTGTTTGTCAAATCTTACTGGCTAGAAAAGCCAGATGCTTAAATTAGAGTGCAAGGAAATGACACTCAACTGGTTTAATGTTACTTGTCTTGAGCAAAGGACTACTCAGTCACAACTGCTTTGAACAAACATTTATGTAGCACAATCACCATGATGATAGTGTCCCTGTAAGTCCTGTGGATGGTCAACAGGCTGCTTTAGAACTGACATAAATGCAAGTTTTACTTCTTTATCTTAAAGGATCACGATGCTCATGGGCCAGAATTCCTAAAACACATGCAAAGAATCAATGCAGAAAGCGGAGCAAAGATCACTGTAAGTGCTCCATGAACTCTCATACTTAGGTATCCATGGTCAGCCTGTAGTTTGTGGACCATAAAACTTATATTACACATGATTAAAAAATGTATTTTGTAGTTCTTACAATCATTTACTAGCCAGGTATCTTCTGCATTTTAGTCAATATCCTAATAATTATTGATTTTGATACATTTTATTTATTTATGCAGGTTTATCACAACTTTCATGATGAGGTGAGCCATAACAATTTAGCAAAGAAGTCAAGTTTAATTTAAAAACTTTCTTCTACTCTATAAGCACCTCAAATTGAACAATTCCTAGTAGTTTTTCAGACCATGAGGTTACCAGATTGTCTTAAAATTGGTATGTAGAGGAGATCTTTCAACATACATGTAGGTGACTTCCCAGATCAGCATGTATTGATTCTGACCAGTTATTACTGAGAGAAATCAGTGCAACCATACTTGCCAAGGGACAGGAATTTTTTCCTCTTACACTATGAAACTGCTTATGGAGTTTGCTACTCTCTGTAGTAGGATACTAGTTCAATACTGGCTACAACCCAGAATTCTTGTCAGTTTTGCCCTCTGTCTTATAATTTTCAGTATGTCAGTTCTTTTGAGTAGAGATTGGCCCAGTGAGGGAGAATTGTTTTGGCCATGAACACAATGTAATGATCCCAGCCAGGACATGAATAGACAGATTCAGCTAACATGTTTACATCCTCGTTGCCACCCAATTAAGATCATGTGATGATTAATTTGGAATGTTACAATTGTTCTGTTTGTACAATACTCCTATGCAATCAGTTGAAGGGTTTCATGCGAAAAGGGTGTATTTGACATTTTGGGCCAATTTTTATTTTTTGCAGGATTGAGCTAATTTTTGGCAGACTGACTTGTTTTGACATGAAAAGCATCATTGCATAATTGTTTTTGTTGATTTGCACTTTGTTTTCGAGAAATAACATGTGCAAAAAAACTTACTTTTCCGTGCGGCATTTTTTGGAGCGAATCCTTCCAAGGTGGATTTTGACGTGGCGCAAACTTAAATGGTTACTTTTAGCAGCTTCAACAGCACGGTTTTTTTTAAATAGATGTTTTGATTTTTGAAAGAAGTAGAGAAATAGACTGGAAAAAAAAATTAACTGACCTCATATCGAACCAGTGTCACAACAAAACAAGCTCGCATCCAGCCAGTTCAGCGCCTTATTCGCTTGCGCTAACGAAGCAACAGTAGGAGAACTGCGTAATTATATGAATAATAAAACTAGCGGCAAATACCACGCTTCAGTGACTTCATCATTTAGCAAAACAAAGGTTTCTCTTGTTTTTCACTCAACAAAAGATATCCAAAAGATACCCTTGGAAAACTGAGCATTTTGCATATGTTATTTCTCGAAAACAAAGCGCAAATCAACAAAAACAATTACGCAACGATGCTTTTCATGTCAAAACAAGTCAGTCTGCCAAAAATTAGCTCGATCCTGCAAAAAAAAAAAATCAGCCCAAAATGTCACATATGCCCTTTTTGCATGAAACCGTTCAGTTGTGAGTGACAAATTGAACAATTTTTATCTCCCAAATGAATCGTTACATGGTCTGAATTGGTTGGCAACAAGGATGTAAACCATGTTAGCCAAATCCGTCTATTCAGAGCTCCTAACCTGAAATTCCTCATATTAAAGTTAAGCTGTTGTATTTTCTTCCAGGTAAATGTATACCGCCAACACTGGTGGCAGTGTGATGGCCCTTGCCGTAAGAGGCCACCTTATTATGGGATGGTCAGGAGAGCTATGAACCGAGCCCCCTCTCCAAGAGACACATGGTGGGCAGACCATGAACGAACATGTGGTGGGAAATACACAAAAATCAAAGAACCCGAAAACTATGGTGCCAAAAAGAACTCGAAATCAAAACAAGGAAAAAGTGATGCAGAAGCAGGAGCTGTGAAGGGCAAGAGTCATGCACTGGGTGGAAGTGATTCTGGAACATTGCCAAGATTTTTTAAACGAAAAATAAGAGATAGTGATGCTGGTAATAGCAATTCTGACAGTGATTTTGAAACAGGAAAAAAGAAAAAGAAGCCCTTGAGTGATGACCGTGATGAGGTTCCATTAAGTAATGGTGAAGCAAGTAAACCAAAGATAAGCCAGCCAGGTTCATCAAAGAGGGCTGCTGATGTAATACCATTCTCTGGTCCTGGTAGAACATTAAATTCAAGCACTGGAGTGCGTAACACTGATAATGAACCTTTGTCTAAACAAAAGGACTTGCAGATATTTTCAAAGCAAAAGTCAAATGGAACTAAGAAACCAGCCATTGTTATAAAAACACCATCACCAACTAAACCCAAAACAAATACCTCTCCGACTCTCACAATTGTGGATGCTTTCCAGAGAGCAAGGGACAAAAGCAAAGGCTGCAACAGTAAAAATGATTTCTTAACAAGTCCTAAGTTGGGATCTCAGAGAAAACCAATTGAGTTGTTACAAGACTCTCCAAGTTCACCTGTTCAGGAAGTTACCATGTCAAGTTGGGATTCTAATTCAAGTGAATCAGTGCAGTGCCCTGTATGTCAAGCATTAATTCTAAAGTCCAAGATTAATCAACATCTTGATTCGTGTTTGGAATTTTGATCATGTCATCATGAATTTGCCAGTCAGCTGTTGGGTTTACAAGGAAAAGGTTTTTACATATAAAATATACATATATGAACCAGAGTATTTTTAATGTATTTTAAAGTGGCTAGGGTCTGGAACAACAGTCACTAAGGAAGTTTTAGATAGATGTTTTTTTATAACGAAGAATAAACTTATGTAGTATAATGATGTGACAGATGGAATTTTAATACAGTCACACTCCATCAAAGTGTTTTGCATTACATGTAGTCTTTATCATCATCATTCATGTACTTTTTGCTTCACAGGTTAACCTTTCACAAGAAGGACTGTCACAGTAATATTATACTAACTTCAGTAATCTAGGAAACTAATTTTTCCCTCTGCATTAAGTGATAATTTAGCTCTGCTTCTTCTAACAAGCAGAGATTGTGTAGGGCAATGTTAATGCACCTGTCAGCATTCGCCATTTGTACACATTGCATGGCTATGATGTTCAGTAATCTTTCCACAGGCATCAATCCCATTTATTGGAGTAGCACAACACAGAAAAGGTGTACTTTGGCAAATTGTACTGATGGAGTGTGACCCCTAATTGTTTGTTTAATACAAACTGTTGAGTAGTTACATATTTTTATGAGATTTGACAAGAGAGCGATGTATATTTTCAATAAAATGAAAGATTTTATATTCCTGAGAGCCTCTGTAGTACTGTACTGTTTTGATGTTTTTCTTTAAACAAAGCACTGGATGTTGCTACAGAAATAATTGTTGGCTAGCAACAGCATTATTGTGGTTTGGTATGGTGACTGTGGAACATCAAGTGGACAAATGTCTGTGTTTGAACACAGGCATTAGCTCTTTTGACAACTTTTAATACTCACTATTAATAGATCAATAACAACTATTAAATTATATAAATTTAGTGATAGACCAAAGTTGTACCAAACCAATAAAAACGCTGTCCTGCCTGTGACAATATTGTTTTTATCCACATGCGTGATATCATATTTGAAATCATTTCTACAGTAAATTGTTGGTGTATGATTGCAGGCGACCCAGACATTGAATACGATTAATACATGGCATTATGCAGTTGGCGATTGCGTTACAATTTTAGCCGTTTATAAGAAAATGTATGAGAATGCTTTGAAAATTACTCTTAATGCTACTTGTCGAAAATGATTTGAATAAAATGGTTTACCTTATGTTTGCATTGCGTTATTTTGATGTCTCTGAGTTCCTGGAGGTGGTTTAGAGCCATTTAGGCGAGTCTTACTTTCTGGCGGTTTGCGTTGGGGGAAGCAAACCGCCAGAAAGTAAAACTCGCCAAAATGGCTCTAAACCACCTTCAGAAACCCAGAGACATCAGAATAATGCAATGCAAACATAAGGTAAGCCAGTTTATTCAAATTATTTTCTACATGTAGCATTTAGAGTAATTTTCGAAGCATTCTCATACATTGTCTCAGCCTGTTGTCTTATAAACGGCTAAAATTGTAATGCAATCACCAACAGCATAACGTCACATATTAATCGTATTCAACGTCTGGGCCACCTGTGGTATGATCAAAACATCTTTGGATCTTCCTTGCAAGTCTTCAGCAATCTTCTTCGGTTATCTTCAGAAATCTTCAAAAGTTTACAGAAACTGCACTCGCACCACACAATAATGCTGATAGGAATTTAATAGCTTATGATTGCTCTCTTTTGAAGTACAAAATGAAAGCATTTTTTACCAGCAGTAAAATTGTTTTCTATAAATCAGTTGTTGTTTACTTGTCATTTAAGTTTCTCGTTGTAGCGCGCTGTTGTTCTCATGAACTACATAATCATGATCGCCAAATTGTCTAACACAGCAAACTAATTGCATGTCTCTAAGAAGTTGTTGAAGCCTGTTATTCAGATTTGCTAACACTTCTTCGTCCTGTGTGGCAAAGGTCAGCTGCCTTAATTGTTCTAACAAATCCCGGCATTTTTCTCCTGCATCCGCACTGGAAAGGGCTACATTAATGTCATTGGGAATGGTATTTGTGTCATCAGGAATGGTATTTGTGTCATCCAGAATGGTATTTGTGTCATCAGGAATGGTATTTGTTTCACTAGGAATGCTATTTGTGTCATCAGGAATGGTATTTGTGTCATCAGGAATGGTATTTGTTTCATTAGGAATGGTATTTGTTTCATTAGGAATGGTATTTGTGTCATCAGGAAGGACATTCATGTCATCTGCGATGACCTCAATGGGTAACTCGTCTAACGAAGTATTGAGAGTTTCACTGGCAGATGACGGTTGATCTACTGGTATGCTGGTCTCTTGACTTGAGTCACGATTCTTTAGTTTGCCTCGAAGTATGTGTGAGCGGATGTCATTAGCAGTTGGATAAAATCGCCTGTTGGTGGGTTGAGGTAATTCCTTGTCCTTGAATAGCACGTTTTTAACAAAGAATTCCAGCTGATGTTTGACTTGGTTTGTGTTGGTCAACCCTTCTGCTACCAACTCATGTATCCTGTTGATAATCCTCTTATCGACTCGCTGACACATCCCGTCTTCCTATCAAAGAACACCACAAGAGTTACTAAAAACTGTGTTTTGATGCTTGCTTGCTAGTAGCCTTGAACTTTCATCGAAACCTGATTAAGGAACAAGGAGATTCATCCATCAAGAAATGTGGTATTGATGGTTAATACAGATGATATTCCTTGAAAAAGCAAAATAAGAAATCTCAAGCCTAGGCTAACTTTTGATATATAATTATTTCAGAGTAGATACCCTGGTTAACAGTTGAATTATAATACAACAGTCTGCAAAATAGCTTCAAATTAGCCTGTGTTACTAGGCAATGTGTTAAGCAGCAGATTTCACATCCCTCCTTAATCCCTCTTGAAATTTTCATTTAAGTTCTTGACCCATTCTGGGAACCTGTTTTTTTCCAAAAAATAATCACATAAGCCACATACCATTTTGCAGTCTACAAATATCACTAGTTTGTGGTCTACAAATATCTTCCCTTTTTCCTCAAATATTTTAACTTGTATATAATTATAAGCATGCTTAACAATAATATTGATAACAAAGTCTTAGAAGTATAAGAACTGTCTCAAATTGAAAGGAATGTGTGGGATTTTGCATGAAGAAGTGAGAGTTTGAACTAAGGCATGAAGAAACTGTTTGGCGATTCAGTTTCAACTAGTGTCTTGTTTGTTTGTTTTTGTTTGTTTCTTTTTGTTTTCCCGTTTGTTTTCGTGGTTGTTTGCTTATTTTTTGTTTGTTTGCGTGTTCATACCTGGCCAATCAAATGATTCTGGTGATCTGAAGGAGAAGGAAATTGAAAGTATATTCTTCTTTCTGGATTAGCATTTCCTTCTTTCAGTGCTTCCCTCAACATCTTTGATGCTATGTTCTTATTGCTTTTGCTACCATGTGTAATCTATTGATAACAACAACATGTTATGTGTTGCGGTTAAAAATTGTCTAAAGTGGATTTAAAGACATTTCTTACACCAGTTCTATTATTATTTTCCTTTGTCTGCCTGGTTGCCCTTTCATTATTGGAAGCAAAAACGATGCCTTTGCATTTCAGTAGAGCAAAGTTCCATAAAGGGTGGTTTTTGCCAGCACATAAACAACATACCCAAATGCAGTAAGGTACTGTTAAGTAGTGCCTTTGGTTAGGAAATTGTCCTAATCAAACGCTGCAGTTATGTGCATCATATTGTGTCAGCATAAATTACTTACGCTCGTGTGTTTATGAGAACCAGCCCTTATATGACCAGCAAATGGACAATAAAACTTCAACTGAATCAAAATTGACAGGGTGGATCCATTAAAATTTGTAATAAAGAGACAATACCGTAACAAGCATTCGCATTGGTTTAACAGCATGGCTGAGATTACAAAGCACAGAGCTCTTTAACGCTCACACCTTATTCCACCATTTTTGTGCAGGTACACGTAGTGTCAGATTGCTACAGATCTTGTATTTTACAAACCAAGATACATTTTATGTGTCATTACAGCTCCAACCAAAATTAACAAGAAGATATGCACATGGTATGTGTTTTTATTGCCGCAATTCAGAAAAAAGAAGAAAGACAACACTGTCGGCTCATCAGTAAAGCACAGCACTTGCATACAATTCATAACACCATTCAACTGAAGAATGAAACTTGTTTGAAGCCAGTTTATCTACAAAATGAAAACGTAAGTACATCTTTGATCACAAAACAAATAAATATGCCTTTACCGTGCTTTGAGTTATCATAAAGCATGCAAGTGACACCAAGAGCAGTCAAGAAGCTGGAAAGCTGTACAGGTTTAATAAAACAGGATGTGGAAATGATGTTGAAGTTATATTATTTAATATAGTTTATAGATGTTTATTTTCCATCACAAAGGAAAAGGGTGGTAGAACATCACCTTAAATCGTGGAAATGCTAAAATATCTCTCAGCTTTATCTTTGCAGGACAATTTAGTTTCTGTTTGCTTTGGGTGTTTCTACGTTTCTTAACAACGTTGACCTCAGTCTGTGAAGGAAAACATTTTCCAATGATTAAAACAAGCAATTGAGGACTTTAAGGGTGCTATAAGACCTTCAACAATCTTTGCAGGAACTTGGCAGGGACCTGAAAGGTCTGCAAGAATCTGCAAGATCTTTGAGAATTTGAATGAGGAACCTATTGAGTAACAGATTTTTGTCAAGACCTCAAAACCCCTAACAATCTTTAGAAGACGTCCAGTGGTTCCCAGCATTCTAGTGACGTCTAGAAAAATGTGGTTCACTTATTCTTCCCAAAAGGCAAACTTGTGTACGAATTAGATTAAAATCCTCACTTCATAAAAATATTTTTGCCAAATCATGCCAAAAGGGTGCTAGCAAATTTAAGGTGGCCGAACACAGTTTTGAAGTGCCTATGCCTAATTCACCATTACTTTTAAACTATTTATGCTTTGGCGCCCGTTTTTTGCAAGAGTCAAGGTTAACCTCAGAAGGGTTTATTCTCGCATTTTGGCTAAGGTGTGTGCTGTTACCATGGTAACGGGGCTGGTTAAAAACAAGGCTTAAGAAATGGTTTTTGTTTATTTAAAAAAATCCAGTCATTAGATTTTTTTCATCATTTGCCCACTACGAATTGACTTTCAATCCCTTCTGTCAACACTGTTCTAATAAAATTCTGACATAGATGATTTTCGTAATTCGCCTTAAGTAATTTTCACCGCATGTTCTGAATTATTTAAAATTCCTTATGTCAAAATTCAGATTTTTTGTGATAGATCATTCACATGGTTTCTGAATTATTTTTTTGCCAAATTTCTTGAAATTTTAACGACTGGATTGTTAGAAATTGGCAAGTTTCTGCAAAAGCAATCGGTCTCAATTTTTCGAGCAACTGCGCATGCGCTGCATTTAACTGGGTTCTTTCGGTAACAAAGAAAAAGCTGAGAATTGCTGGGTTCTTTGCATCGTTACCTTTTCTAATATATCTTTGCAATAAAAGACTAAAGCCATCAATACACTACATCCAAAAATTATATAGAGAAAAATAGCACAGATACTGCGGGTGTTGAGTAAATAAAATGATCGCTCTATTGACGGCATGTTTGTTCTTGCAATCCTTGTGCGCGCGCTGAATTGCATCAGCAAAAGCGCGCGCAAAAACTGTGTTCGGCCACCTTAAACTAATTTACAGTTGCTATCACTGTTCTATTACTACGTAGCATTATAGGCAAGCAATGCATACAGAAGCTTTCTATTGTTGACATCTTCAAAAGGCTGTAAAGAAGGTCAAAATGAGAGTATGTTGGTGTTTTTATTTCATCATGCAATTGGAGATTTTATTTACCTCTGCTTCCTCTCTCCTCTTACGTTTAAGAGCCGTGTTCCTGTCCACGCCATGCTGGCAGTCATAAACTTTTGAGCCCAAAATTATGAATGGAACTCCATTAAAACTTATTTTAGCTCCGTCTACAAACTGGGAGTCTTCCCAAAATATTCTGTGCGGTCCTTTGGTGTAATCTAGGTGAGAAGCAAGTGGCGACTGAATAAGATTTTTATACCGTGCAGCCTGCTGCATGCTGATATTAAAAACAGCCTGGCAAATTTATTATGAATCCCACTCACCGACAGATCCAAAGTCTTTTGTTGCCTTACAGCATGCAAACTTTGCTGTTGATTGTATTTCTAAATCCTCTATCAGTTTGTTGGCTTCCTCCACAGAAAATACGTATCCAAAATTCCCCCCTAAATGAACCGCCATCTTGTTTTTCCTTGGAACTGGGTACGGGTTGGAGCGTTGGAGCAGGGTTGGAGACTGGGTCGCAAAGAATGCTGGGAAAACAAGGCGGTAGACGGACATAACGTTAATTGCAGGAATGGCTCCGAGAAGGCTCCGAGCCTTTTGATAATAAACCGCTGACCAAAACTATATATGCTGACATACTTGCTTACATCATATACTTTCACCACCTTTCATGTTCGTCCATACACCTTCATTCACTGATATACTCGTTCATAAACCTTCATGCACCTTCGTACAGCTTCATCGACCTTCATACACTTAAATTCACCTTCATACACCTTACATGCACCTTAATTCACCTTCATCCACCTTTATACACCTTAATTCACCTTCATACACCTTCGTACACCTTCGTACACCTTCATCCACCCCCTTAATACACCTTCATACACCCTCATACACCTTCATACACCTTCATACACCTTTATCACCTTCATACACCTTCATAGAACTTCGTACACCTTGATACACCATCATTCACCGTCATCCACCTTCATTCACCTTCATACAACTTCATTCACCTTCATTCACCTTCATAGACCTTCATAGACCTTCGTACACCTTCATACACCTTCATTCACCTTCATACACCTGCATCCACCTTCATAGACCTTCATTGACCGTCATTGACCTTCATTTACCTTCATTTAAGAGCTGTTTCTGTTGTTTTGACCGGTATTAAACCCTCACTATTTACAAGGACACAATTTGAAGACATCAAATATAATAAGAAATGACAAAAAATTAAGGGAATTACAGTGGAATCCGGTCACCAATGGCCATGAAAATTTGGCCGTATTAACTTTCATGACTGATATAATTAAATTGAGTTGCGTCTCGGCAGATATACCGTTAACTTTCGAAAGTAACGACCCTCGTTACTTTCGGAATTAGCGGCCTTTAGGGCTCGTTACTTTCGGGCAGCACAAAATGTCATATGAAGTTGGTACGACTGAGTTCTTTACAAAACGAAAGACGTAAACTCGTCAAAAACAGTTTTTTAAACATCAAACTTCAAAAGTTCTTCGTTCCCGTTTAAATCTATGTTGCTGCCACGTGGGTGGGCTCTTCCTTCCTAGACCGTGTTGTAAGCGGTCAGCAGGAAAGCTAGTCAGATACTGTAACCTGTTTGAGCCAACTTCATGACACACTGCTACGGTTAGTCTGCTGTAACCATTATTTCAGTGTGTTGGTCGAGTTTTTAAATTTGAAGAAACGTTCCTTTTAATACGCTCCTATTGAAAATGATACAAAGTTGTCGATTTTATTTAAAGAAAAGTTCCTATTAGCACGTCCCTGTAGGTGGCCACAGTAACGTGGGTTTTCTTATATATTTGTGACAGGCCAACTTGCATGAATTTGTAACTTTTATTTGAAATTGTGAAGTATCGCTAAATGACGTGCTGTAATTCTGGATTTTAAGAGTGATTTTCTGAGAGTGTCGAGAATCGGAAGACAGTCACGAAAAATCGATTTTTCTTTTATTTTGCCAAAACATACCTTTGGGTGAACTTATTCAAGGAAAAATAGTTTAAAGTTCCAACGATTTATTTTACGGCCAAAATTTAAGAAAGTTCGAAATTTGCATATAATGGCGGTTTTCGCGGCTTAAAATGTTCAGAATTTCACGCTTCTTTACGAAAACAGCGGGGGCGTAAAAACAATCCTATGAAAACAAAACTTGGCACAAATATTATTTCATTCGTATACTTTAAAATCGGGTAATAAGTTTCTTGAAGTTTTGTTTGAAGCTTTTTAACGAAGGGTATTTGCACAGCCGCTATTTTAGTCTCTTGGCAAGCAACAAATAAAGGCCAACTTTGACTAGTATAAATGGCCTCTGTTATATATCATTTGGTCAAAATATCTACATTCTAGGAAACCTTGGTTACTGTTTTTTTTACCTGAAAAGTTGTAGCTCTGGGAATTAAAATGTTCCCCGTAAGTGAAATAAAATGTTACGGCATGTAAGCGAGTTCAATTTAATGCAAATCACAAGGTTATTCTTTAGAAGTCAACGGTTTAAAACAGGAAACAACGACTCACCGTTACTTACGTTCCTTCTGCTGCTATAGAAATGATTTTAACTTCTCAGTGTCCTTGTGAGTTGTTGTAAAATATTTCCAGTAAAACAGCGAGCATAAATGGCCATAAAATTCGACAAGGTCGACAATGGTTATATTTGAGATGAGACCGCACTGAGTGGCACACGCAGTCCTCGCTGTTCGAATAGCGGATAGTGCGAATAGTACGAATAGTCTCGAGTAGAGCGAATAATGGCGAACAGTCTCGAATAGTGGCGAATAGTGATGAATAGTGGACAAATAGTGCCAAATAGTGGCCAAATTGAGGGAATTTGGTACCCAATTTTCCCACTAAAAAGCATAGATGCTTATCAGTACAAAAGGTGTTTCTAAACGTAATTTCTTCTGTTTTCACCGCTGCAAAAGCGTAAATACGTCTTTATTAGGTTATCCTTGTGTTTTCTGTTTTCTTACTGTCGGCCTAGCCTAAGTCCTGGGAAGAAAAGGTAATAAATTCACTGAAATTCTCATGCTTGTTTGGATAATTAATTAACGCAAGATGTAACTTAGATGTTGTTGTTTTTATAACCGGTTATCAGAGCAGCTCGTTTGTGTCTTTTCAGTTGATAAACTAGTCACAGAGCACTTACCTCACATTCGTATTTTATTGTTTTTTTTTTTTTGTTTTTTCACGTGATCAGTTTCAACGAACCCAGATCAGTGCTGAACTAAAGCGGTGACTATTGACGACTATTCGCCACTATTCGTGACTGTTCACCACTATTCGCTATTCGAGTTTTTTTAGACACCCTGCTAAAGGTCAGGAAATGGCCAGGAAAAAGACATTTTCCCTATGAAAAAGGATTTGTTAAAAACTTGTCAGTCATAATGAATGGGTGGAAAGGAGGGCTGCCTCTGAGGGTAGGCTAGAAACCGTTACTATGTTTGTTGTTTATTTGGTTAGAGAAATTTTATTTTTATCAAGGGAAAGTCTGAGAAAAGCATTGTTCTGGACTTCTAGTTTTGTCTCTAACTCAAATCCTTGCATTGTGGATAACAAATCATGTTTGGAATTCAAGACAGAATTGATGTTAAATACATTTATCAAAATTATTTTTGACATGCTTATATTTTTTGCTATTACACAATTTTACAGTCCCAGTGTTGTAACCGAATAGTCCGAGCACGCCTTCCGTGCCTATCATGGTAAACACCTGACACCTTTAATTAGTTTTCAGGGCTTGGCTCGGTAAAATGCCAACACACCGGAGAATAAGACACGTTGTGCATTTAAAACGCGGCGATGAATTTCAAGCTCCCGAAGACATATATTCAGTCTTGCCTTGGGGTTTTAAGCGATATCACAAAGGACTTCAAGAGTCAACTTCTTGAAAACTATTCAACGAATTTCATTTGAAATACCTGTACTTTTTTAGAAGAAAATAACTGGCGACTGAGTGCGTGCTTTATTCGATATATTTTTTTTTTTATTGATATCATTGTATGCTCTATTGTTTGACGCACAAAAATCTCAATAAAATATTCTGATGCAGCAAACACTTTTCTCGTGGGTGGAATGAATTTTAATCGTGTATGTAACGAAGTCTCAAAGGACATCCCGTTCATTTTAGTGTCAGAAAGCGTCGTGTGTTGTGAAGGTGAACTAGTATCATCGTCGATGTGCTCCCCTTCGCAGATAAGTACACGCTTTCGTTTTTTCATTTCATGACCTTGTTCGCTTTTCGCCTCGTTTCGCTACGCTTGCCCTTTTCCAGAGTTTAGTGGTTTAGTATAACCAGTTCGTTGAACAATTTTTTACGTCCAAACAGTGAAGAAATTGTTGAATACTGGGAGGGTGTGAAACTTTCGGAATTAAAGAACTACCAAGTTTGTTTAGACAAGCACATCAGAATAGCAGGTTTGAAAGTTTCTTACTGAATATCACATTTCAGAAATACTAACTCTCTTGTTCGTCGTATTTGTAACTGTTTAATGTTGTCCACTGCGGGTCTGAACTACAGGTCACATTCCACAGGTCAGAGTACAGAGTCACTGTGCTACAGATAAATAAACAGCACCAAGATTCAGTCTCCTAGCCCTAATTAGCCCTAGCACTCTGCGAAAATGTTGTTTTAGATCGAGGGGAAACTTTTGGCATAGCTATTCATCAGTAGAGTAAGGATTTCTACTCTTGACCTGTGGAATGTGACCTGTGTTGTAGACCCGGCTTGTTGTCCATTGCTCCGATGCTCTGAGCTGCTAAGGGTATGAAGATCTGACTGACTTAATATCAACAGTTTTAAAGTTACGTCAATAATATTCCCTGAGAATTTAAATTCTTTTCTCGTGCAGGAACAGTTTGTTTCCATACAATCGCTGAGCTTACTGCTCGTGAATGTTTTAATTGGAGTTTAATTTAGTCGGTTTTACTTTGAGAGCGACTTTGTTGAGATGTTATACAGCCATCCTTGTCCTTTGCCACACGATTGATTTCTGACACATTTTCGGGTAAGTAAAAATATTTGGCTAGAATTTCAGACATAAAGGCAGATTTGAGTTATAATTGCATTGTGGCTTTTGTTCGTTTATCCTCATGTTTTCATAATTGTTCACATTTTCGTGAAATCAGAAATTACTTGACGAATGCAACCAATTTTGAGCAAACTTGCGTTGAATTCTGGCGAGAAAATAATCCTAAGAGAACATTAAGAAATTTGTTAATGCAGGCGATATTGCCCTATGTTATATGGCCGGTTTCTAACTACTAAACTGATTGACCGACTGATAAGACCTCAAACTCAAAGGTTATATATTTTTGACAGTTTCCTTTCTCCTTCTGGCATTAGACGAACATAGGGGAACCCAAAGGAAATGTAACCATTATGAGCAGCCGTGTTCAGCTTTGAAGCTCCGTTCTCTCCTTATCAGTTTCTTCATGTTGCGATCAACTCCAATTTCAGGTAAATTCTAGGTTTTACTTTATCTTTATTTTACAAGTATGATCTGACCTTGTTGGAAAGTCTGATTTAAAAATTCTGACTATGATAGCTATCACGATAAATTGATTGTTATGGTTCAGTTTGACCCTTGCTACAATTTTATGATTTTTTTTGTTCTAGTGTATGGTAATTTAAATTAAAATGTAACAGAAACCTTTTTGGATTGCAGGTTGTAGTTCTTGGGCTCTAAGGCAACCTGGTAGTTGACTTCAGGAAATAACTGATTTCAGATAAGTACATCGTAGTTTTGTCATTTGTTCGTCGTTTTCCTGGTAAACGATTTAATTCAAAACAAGATTGATCGAAATAGAATATACCACCAGAATCCCAGACCTAACACGTTTGTACTCAGTAAATTTTCTAAGCGAAAAGAAAGCCAGTCACCACTGTAAAATGCATTTCTCTAGTCTCTTGATCTCAGGCTAGCGAATACAATGTAATATGCCTGAAAATAGCAACATTGTACAACTACAAGACTGCTCTATTGAATAAAAGGAGATTTACTTCATTTATTGACATTTGCTCTCTTTTTTCCAAGGTTGAACACAGAGTGCACGTGCATTGAAAGAAAATGCAGCCATTTTGGATTGTAGTGTTTTACCCTTCGCTTCGATGCAAGCAGACGACATCTGAAAGATTTTATAGTCAAATAAGCTCGTTGTCATTTTCTTAACCGTTCTGTCTTATAACATTTACAGTATCAGTCCAAGAATGAAAATAATTGATTTTCTTTTATCATGTTGAGTACATCCTGAGGGAAATAACCAAATGAACTGTCTTCATGTAGCAAAAAAAAAAAAAAAAAATTTTATACTGCTTCGTGCGTTCAAACGCTGCTTTAAATGTCTCTGTGAACCGCTAGCTCTGCATTGTTTTGACCAAATTCCTAAGCCTAACGCAATTTTTAAAAGTCAGTGTATCAAAGCTTCCTCTTTTCTTTTTCATGCAGGGTTTAAAAAAGATATGCTGAGAGAAAACAAGTCCATTTTGTACGACAGTGCGTGACTCTTATGTTCTTTGGTACAAAGTAAGTATTGCAAACATCTTGGTTCAGATAGACCAGATATTATCTTCGCAGTTTTCTATTCATTAACTGAGAAATGTTGTCTAAATGTACCACCAAAGCTCAGCAGTAACGTTCATAAAATATTTTTTGCCGGTGTAAGAAATTTATCTCCAACTTGCCTCACTTGGTTTCTGGAAAATTTATGAAACGAAATACTGAAAATTTGCCAATGCAAGAAAAGCAACTTCGTTAGCTCTTGGACTCAGTGGTTTCAATCAGTAGTTCACTGCTTGCTAATGGCTGGAAACGCTTTTTCTCTGCAATAAGTCCAGCACCTCAAATTTTCCGTTTTTTTCGGTTTCAGTCCAAAGTTAATAAAATCTCCTTCCATGTCAATACATTTCAAAGTATCTTGCAGAGAAAATGTTTAACCATTTTAATGTCCTCGGCAGAACCAGGAAGTTTGTTTGAGATTTGCCAGCCAACAAAAATTTAGTGTTTTACCATACAGTATTGATACCTGCTTTAAGAAGTCACTGCAGAATTGTCTGTTATTAAATTTATAAACACGTCTCGAATTTGTTGATGAAAAAATAGTTCGTTTTACGTTTAATCTCCCTTTTTGCACGGTGAACTCGGATATTGAAGAGAAAGTGTGGCCATTTTGGATTGCAGTGTGTAATTCTTGAACGCTGATGCACTATGACATATTGGGAAAATCTTAATTCAGAAAAGTTCACCCTTTCCTTATTTTACTTGAATTTGTCGTCGACCACTTTAATAACTGTGTCATTTAAAGTATCCCGTAGAGAAATCTAATCGGGAGTAGTGAAGGATGAAATTTTGATCCTGTGGTGAACGTGGGACAAAGAATTGAACATCTCAGTCCGTGACGGGATTCGAACCCATAAACTCTTAGATACCGGTTGGGCAACGAGGAATTGTTCTGATGTCCGAACGAATTCTTAAAAGTAACACGATTGCGAGAGATTTGTTAATCAATTTCAATAAAGTAATGCCTTAAAAAAGCACTGTAAATGTGTATTTAGGGGCAGATATTCGAAATTAACACAACTGGAGATCTGAAAATCGTTGAAAAGTAATTTAATTTGTTGTTTTTTGCTCTTTTTATCACCAGGTTGAATGCAAACATCGTTGCAATAGAACGTGTAGCCATGCTGGATCAAAGTGTGTAAGCTCTGGAAGCCTGGTTCAAGTTGACAGCCATTGAAAACACCTTTTTTCAGGTAAGTCGTTTTCTTCTCTGTTTACCATTGAACGGTTTCAGTCCAAAGAGTCATCAGAGTCTGACCATATAAATACCTTCCTGACCCTTGTTATAAGTATCTTAGTTGGAGAGAAAATATCGGAATCAGGATATATTGTAACTAGTAAGAAGAATTTTACTTGAAGATTGGAGACTTGTCCAGTGACATAATGGAATCAAAGTTAACAGAATAAAACAACATGCTGGTGTTACTTATTATAACTTTCGTAAGAACATTGTGAAAACAGTAAGTGTTAAGTGATACAATCAATATTAACCAGCTATTTTGTTGATATTTCCTTTCTTTCTAGGTTAAATGCCCTTTCAAAGAAATATGTAGTATATATCTTACTTCAGATAAGTCGTTCTCTTGTTTCTCTATTCGTTTACCATGAACGGATTCAGTCTAAGAGTGATCACAATATAACCTCATCGTACCTCGTTGCGTTGTCAAGTATGTTACAAAGGCAATGTTACCAAATTCATAAACTAAGAACTAAAGAAATGTATGACAATCAATTGGGAAAATTAATATTTTGAGTACGAGACTGAAGTGGAAGGTTGAACATCGCAATTTATTATTTTAAGGGACAACTTGAAACGGCCGAATATTCTCCGCAATGCAAAATTGAAGTGCTTTTTCCTGACATTTTGAATTCAAATTTAACAGAATAAAAACGTGGTGCTGGTACTAGTAATTGTTACAAATTTATTTTGATATAAACATTGTGAAAAACAAAGATTCTAAAGTAGCATTTCAGCTTATCTCGGCTTGGCTTTGCGAACGAAGCTTTAAGGAAGTGATCCATTTATGCTGCAGACAGAGAACAATGTACGACAATTTACGAGAGCAATTCCAGTTTAATAGTACAATGATAATTTGCAGTGCGAACAATGCTTTCCTTATACGACGCCGCAAATGAACTTTAAAGGCGATTCATTTAGAGAAGGAATTGCTCAAAATCAAATGTGTTTTAAAATAGTATTGTCAGGCATTCAAGAACAAACAGCAACTTAACTTATAACGACTGATAGAGCTCATGACTTTATCGGCATGACAATTCTAATTGCGCTTTGATAAACACGATCAATTTTTGGTCATCAATGTTCGAAGCTTGACCAAAATCTATATAAACATCCACTACTTTTTCGTCTGTGTAACTGGTATAAATATAGTGTTAAACATGGAGGTGAATGAAAAAATATCATCGCCTAGGGCAAATTAGTGTCTTGCTACACCATTTAATATGGAAAATTAACGTTTAGAACAGAGAAAACAAAATTAATTTTTCAGGTGGTTGAAAATATTTACGAGCGTTGTTTGGCTTCGATACGTACTTGCATGTGTCCGGGCACAAGTGGGCTCAAGCCTTGAGAGAAATGTCATGTTTTCGATGTAGCGATGTTTCACTGACATAGATTTCAAAGTGTAGTTTGAGTATTTTCTTTTTCGCAAGAAAACAACAGTTTGTTGCATGTCAATAAAGTTTTTGTGTCAGTATTCAAGCAAACAACAAACAAATAACATTCCAGCTAGAATAAATGTGTGACGCTAGTCTCGCAGGGTAGCTGAAATGATAAATTGAAGTAATGGTCGATACATTTTAAAACAAACAACAGAAAAAAATGGACCCAGATAAAAATAGATAAATAAAACAAGTACACAGGTCAAAGGATGTCAAAACTACTGTTTACACATATGAAATGTAATAATGAAATGGAAAATAGATAAAATAGAATCGAAAACTTTAGAAAGCTTTGAATTTACATAGTATGTTAATTGCTGCACGCGCAGTCTCCCGCTTCCTTGGAATTTCGTTTTCCGTAAATAATAAACAATCTTCAATCTAAGCAGGAGCCATAACCGGGGACCGAGACCGTAAGTCTCGGGATCTGCGCGCACCTAATGATATGGGGCACTTTGGCTATTTTTAGAACAAATTGCACCACCCTGACGACATACATCCGCGCGGATGTCGTGGGTTCTCGCGTGGATGTTGTCTAAAGAATAAAGTTTATGTAAGAAATCTCTCTACTCTGGTATCGAGGAAATTTGTGAATTTCTCAAACAGTGCTTAATCATAACCAAAACCTGTTTTTGATAGTTTCTTATTATTTCTGCTCGTTTGGCAAGGTCGCAAAAATTTTTGGAAGGAAAGTCTGACGCGTACAAGTAACTCCAGGGCGTGCACTTTAAAGTCCGAGTCGGTGTTTTCAATTGTAGCTAATTGGCAACAAATCTTGACGAAGATTTCTTTCGTTATCTTTTGTGCTGAGATTCTGCAACAATTTTCACCGACGCCAAAAGGCTACTATCATGTGTGTTTCTTCAACGTAGTGAAATTTTCCACAGCTGCGAAAATAAAATAGATAAGGAGCTTTGATAACTCAGCCAACAAAATCGAAATCGTTATTCGAGTTGATTAAAGAAAGCGTCATCGTAACTTTGCTGATTATTCCTGTTGTATTCACATATTTTCAGCTAAGCAGTTTAATATGTTCTGAAACATTTATCAACCTTGAACATATTTAAAAACTAGAGATGTTATTGCGGAAGTCCAATTTGTCATGTTTACTGACTGTACAAAACACTCATCGGCGGGCGCTCTTATTCATCGACAACAGACAATTTATTGAATTTTCACACAAACAAAGCCTAGCCGTATCTACAGACGTAAACTTATTGGGCCTTGATGAAATGTCAAGTGTTGCTTACAATTCTGGCGAAATGCAAACTTGCAATTTTTTACTACTTTTCGGTGGCGATAGACTCTGGCGAAACCCACCCAAGCGTGTGGCAAGAGGAGGGAAACTTTGAAGTCCTAGAACGCTGCAATATCCAAATATTTCCAACTAGTTTTTTGCTGTGTTACGGAAAAGCTGTTCATCTTCAGCATATGTGAAATTTAGAGTGGAGTAATGTGGAACTCTTGTAAAAGAAGCAGCGAAACACGACTTGGTCTGAGTGACATAAAACGGGACATACCTAAATTCGACACTGCCTTACTTCAGTCGAATTGGAGCAGCTTACGACAAAAATACTGAAGCAATATTCCAACAGACATAAACGTATTGAGTTGTGGGCCAAAAGCATAAAATATGTCGGGAATTTCGGATGCCATTTCCCCCGCGCTACAACCGCAAAAATCCTCGAAGCACGTACGCGCGCTTTCCGCACACGATGATGCAATTTGTTCTAAAAATAGGAAAATTGTCCCGCATCATAGGGACAGCCCCAATACTAGAAATGGCGCTTGCTTACGGTCTTCGTCCCCGATTATGGCTCCTGATCTAAGCTCATTTTAGCAACTCAGTGTATAATTTTCACATCGATTCGACATAGGGAAGATTAGTACAAAGTTATTGCATTGAAAAACGTTATTATCAGAAGTTAGAAACTAGTCTCACTTAGTGCAGGAACCTTGATTTTACAAGAAGTATTTACAAGCAATATTACTGAGGAAAGGTTTCAAGACATAATTATCATTAAGGTTTAATTTTTGCTTTGAAACTTTTGAACAAACCTTTTGAATTCTAATCATATTCGTCTATCCTTTTCATCTTTTATATGGAGTTCTTAAAAATGAAACAAATTTCAGAACAAGCAAAGGGTGAAGGTTAACTGAGTGTCTCTTTCCATGTTCATCAAATTATAAATGCGGTATAGCAATAAAACTTATATGCAGTATGTGGTGATTAATCATCTAGGAATGTTAATTTTCGTGCAATAACTTGTCAGGTAAAAATGATATCGTGCTTTTGAAAAGGACCTCCATCTTGGATTTCAAAATTTTGCAAATATGTCAAAAAGTTTGAAAATACTAAAAAATATGGCGATTCAAATTTTTTTTTTAATTAAGACTTTGTAAAAACCAAAAAAATCTCTAAAACATAGACTTGAGCTTAGAAAAGTACACCAAAATTCATAAAACGCCTTTGAGTGTGCTTGTTTGCCACAGGAACGTCAGGAAAAGCAATGAACTAATTGACACAACAAAACGTTCCCTGATTGTTTTAACAAGGAGTTACCAAGTTTAGTTATTTATATTGACCTGCGTCAGTTTCCATTGTTTTCACTTTATCAAGATACTGGAAAGAACATTGACCTAAATCCTGTTTCGAGACGCATTGGCAATAATTAAAGTGAGATAAAAAAGTACTTAAACACAATACATTTGAACATAGTTAATAGAGGGAAATGGTTAATTTCTTTGTTGTATGTTTTTGTTGGCTGTTTGGGGCGGGGGCGGGGGGGGGGGGGGGTTGACCCTGCACAAAATCTGGAAAAATACAAAAAGTGGTTATGTGTGCTCATACAACTAACCAATAGAAACATTGCGATTACGTAATCCATGCACAGTTTGGGAGCATACAACAAAAAGATGTGCAGGGTCAAAGACCTTCCAACATAACTCTTAGCCTGTTTGTTTGCTTTTTTGATGTTTGCTGGGATTTTTAACTATTCCCTCTATTCACTATGATTTGAACAAATACAACTGTCTTAAGGATATGCTTGAAATTGTATCGATGACCTATAACAAACTGGAACCGAGAATCAAACACGTAATCGTGAGGAAATTTAGTCCTGGACATGTTGACAGGTCGTTAATAATTTGCAGCAGGAAATTATTTCACATCATTGCTGATAAAGGCTGTATTTTTACCCTGCATTTGTAAGTCTATTTCTTAGCTGGTCGGTAATAGCAGATCGAGTTTTGATGTTGTTTCCGAAGCAGTATTTGTTTTTCAACTCCATGGCAGGCAAGTGTACTATGGTTTCTGATAGTTAAATAAGCGACGCTTTGGTAAGCAGTGAAAACACAGGTCAATTTGCAAGGACCGACGTAACCTAATAAAAAAAGAAGTACCGGATCCTGTCCCTGTAAAGGATGTAATTGGACTTGGTGATGTCGGACTACTGACAAAAACGCTGGGCTGATAAAAAGGTTGAGAACGACATAATCAATTCATATATTTCGAAAAGCTTAAAAAAAAAACGTCCAGTGCCTTGAAAAGATTGCAGAGGGTTTGTTTTTGATTTTTCGGTTTTACGTTCTTTTATCAATAATATCAATACTTTTGAAGCATGAATCAGTGGTACCCTATTAAAAGTTAAAGGGACACAGTCAGCTGGAGCACATGCGCATTAGATACCATTTGATTTCATAGTTAATTTGCCTATCACAGAGAAACGATCCATACTGTTTTCAACCAAATATGATACAAAAACTATCATAGGATGAGCAAAAGCCCACTCAAAAACAGGTTTTTCAGTAAACGATTGAAAATCAAGCAAAACACTGCGAAGATTGAAGCGGATTTCTAGATGTACTCGACGAGTATCTTTGATTTCAGGTTGAGGTGAACTTTTTCAAAGTGAGAAAACTAGTGACCAGGTCAGCGCGGTCCCAAAGCCGACCGTGTCCCTTTAAGGATACCAAAAACACTAAAAACCATCTTTAACAAGAGGTGCTGTTTTCTGTAAGCGATAATTCAACCAAGTATTAACACAGCGGAGCAGGGCTTAAGTTTTGTATCACTCGACTTCAGTTTGCAGAGAAATATTAAGCCACGGCCCATCCAAGGCTGCGAAGAAGACAAGTGGAAATGAATATGTTAGTTTCTTTCTTAAGATTTGTTAAGTGCAGTTCAGAAAACCTGAAAAAAGACATTAAATGCAAGTCATTTCTTCCCTACTGGTTCAGATCTAGGCAGAGCGTGTTGTTGATCATAAGTAAGGAAACAAGGTCGTGTCAACATGCCAGCAGAAGTAAATGGTTGCTGCAAAGTTAAAGTTTACCTTTGAAAATGAAATTTACAATTTTAACTTTAAAATTTCTAGGTCCAAAAATGTTTTCTAACAAAAGAATTCACAAAGTCAATCAGTCTTCATAATGATTTCATGAAAACGTTTTATTGTGATCACTCTTGATCATTATGTAAGAATTAATAACCAACGGTTATTGCGCTTGACAACGGTACAGTAATCTGTTTATCATTAGTACAAATCTACCGGATTATACTAATGCACTACTGCATTCTGATTGGCTAAGGTATATCTTGTACGATCAGCCATTACTATTCAGTGGTTGAAGATTGTCTGCAAAATAGGGACATTTTTTCTCGTCTCACCGAAGTTTCGGAAAAGGATTTGGAAATATTGAATGGATAATGAAATTCTCCAGAAGGCGCAGTGAAACAAGGCCATTTGCTGTCACACCACTCGAAATTTTAGAAAAAAAAAACTGATAATCGCTCGGACAAAGCTGAAGGATGGACTCAAAAGACAGTTCATTCTGCGCTCGATAACACTATTGTGACGTTTTAAAGTGTAGAGATTTAACTGGCAATCATTTAGTAAGAGTTCTATATTAAAACGTCTAGTTTATTTTGCTTAGTATTTGTTTATTTTTTTCTGAAGCCAAAAGCTAGTGTTACCTTGTAAACATTTCATTATATATGTAAGCACCGTAAGTTTTATTTGGGAAGAAAATATAGAATAAGTAGGAGAGTATCGCAGCAGCACCCTCACTCCTACAGTTCATCGCACAATAATTCATGTTGATTCTGCGTGACACATTCTGATGAACTGTTAAGTGTCATTGTCAGTAAGGACCAGGCAGGGTCCACGGATCGAGGTCGGCCGATTCCGTCCAAACTTTCAGCATTTTTCCTCTATCAGATAAGATAACGACCGGTGGTATTTTTAGTAAGATAAAATAAATTTCATAGAATTTAGACCACCCCCCTAGTTTTTGGTGCTATTTTGGCCACGTGAGACGGGAAATTTGGGTAAACTTCCATGAATGATTTTACGTTTTTCGCATTAACCTTATTCATTTATACGAACTGTACATACTTCCCAGCCTATAAACAGCTCATGTCTCCAATATAAACGAATTTGGTTAAAAATAACTTACTTTGGAGTGGTTCCAAATATCATCACTTAGAGG
The DNA here is from genome assembly GCF_964199315.1 of Orbicella franksi. Taxonomy (NCBI): domain Eukaryota; kingdom Metazoa; phylum Cnidaria; class Anthozoa; order Scleractinia; family Merulinidae; genus Orbicella; species Orbicella franksi. The sequence continues at coordinate 1,096,264 of NC_138148.1, read as the reverse complement.
CTATCGTAAATAAGAAGAATTTTGGCAATTTTCAAAGCTGGTTTTCTCTAAAGTGCGGCAGTTTATTTCCAGATCAAAACTAGTTTTTATTAGTCTGTCTTAGAGTCTTTACAAATACGCAAACTCTCATTTGGCAAGTTAAAATCCTGTCGCGTGAGCTCTCTCGCGACTTTAACCTAATTTCCTAATTTGCATAATTGTAGTTTTTCCGGGAAAAATTTCCTCTAGATTTGCGACATGTTAGAGGCGTTTATTGGCTTTTTTACTATGACTAAGAGAAAAATATAACTTTTTCAGATAAGTGGCTATACTTCAACCGCGTATTTTGTCATTTGGTGGGTCAAAATCCCCTCCCGTAAGCTTTCTTCAAATTTGACTAATTTGCATGTTGTCGATTTTTCCCCGGAAAACTTCGCGTATTTGTTGATATTACATACAAGCGATGATGACCCTACACCTAATGAAACAAATTTTCTTTAAGTTCTTGTTTTTGAAACTATTGTTGTTTCGATCTTGCAGACGTTGACAGTCCACAAGGAACATGACAGTTCGCGAATCGAATTCTGTCATTTTAATAACCACGGACATGCAAATTAGTATGCCAGACAGACTCAAGATTGTGTTTTGTAAGTTAGTGAACAGTTTTGGAGACTTCCAGAGTTATTTTTTCACTACATGTGATGGGAGGTAAACAAGATGCCGAAATGACAGTCAATTCGGTGGAAGAGGAAATGTAATTCGAACATTAAGTAACATGGCTGTGCAAATTAGTGAGTCGAAACTTAATACACTGTTACGTAATAGATTCCTGGCTGGGAAAGTGACAAAACGTTACTAAAGCTGAGCAATCCGTGTTTATTGCTGCTGAAATCTTCGTCCTATTTCTTTAAGCACAGCTTTTTCGTCGATGAAGAAAACCCGGATTGGTTTTATCCATGATAGCATTTAAGTATGGCAACGGACAGCTGGCGTTTAGCAATGCGTAAAAATCCTTGCAGTTCTCGTTTTACTGTGTTTACCATAGCATTCATTCAGTTTTCAGTCTTATATTGTTTACAATTTTACAAGTATTTATAAACCCTGTTATGTAAGGGTCCCTGCACTTATCTAAAAGGCCCCAATAGAGAAGATGGGGGTAGAAGCAATGAGATCCTCCCTACTAAAACCATGTGACGTTATTTTTGAAAACATGCGCAACTCTCAGAAAATTTTTCAATGGCCTCGACGAAAGTCTTTTTTCTTGACAGCGGTCCACTTGTCGTCAAGTGTAGCTGATTGCAGATTTCTTTCAGAACTGCCAGTTTGAGTGAGTCAAGGTTCTTGTTCTTTACAAGTTCGCAGATATTGCTATCACCCACGATGATTGGATGGCTTGGTTTACCCATATCATCCATCACCAAACTTCTAAGGGTGTCAAGGGCCATTTCCGACTCTGCGGCCTCGATGTCTTCCTCAGGGATTTCCTCCGCATCAATACCCCTATGACGCAGCGCCGCTGTCTGACGTGAAAACAGGCTGCTGATTTGCTGCGCAGTCCTCCACTCTTCGGGCTTAAACGTGAGCTCTCCGTCTTCATTTCTGAGGGTCTTCATCTCCCTCGCTACCTGCACAGGATCGGCCTTGTTTCCAGTTCTTGCACCCTCTTCAAATTTCTTCATCAAGAAGGCCTAGACGTTATCAGTCATTCTGGTGGGTCGTTTTGTTATCTTCAGAGCCCACCCCAATGGTCTAGGGTCATATCCTCTGACAGTGCTGCCATTATCCTCACCTTGCGATGAGGTTGATGGCACATCCGGAACAAACGTCACCCCCGTCGTAATTCCCGCCCATTTCCTCCTAACGCGGTCATACATGGACTCGCAGTCCACCTCAAGACGGTGCTTGCCCGTGTCCATATGGGTGTCTGCCTCTGCTTGGGTCTTGAACGTGAGGACGCATCCAGTCTCTTGGCAAGAGTAGATCTCGGACTGGTTCCTGACGCTCTCACCCACACTTCCCCTGTGTGTAGCTTGACCAAATGGCTTTATCACCCTTAGCCCAGTATCTCCTTGTGGTGTAACTCCAAGACCACTATAGGGGATGAGGCGTCCAGGGCCGATGTCGTACGCTTTCCACACACGGACGCCACACTCCTCATACTGGAAATTGTTCAACACGCTAATACCTGGTATCTTGCCATCTTTGTTTCTCTCCCTGGTCGTGTCCACCTCGACGACCGCTGCTCTGCACCCTTTGATACCACCATTTGATTCTAGTGCTGTTTTCATATCCTCAGCAGTGACGACGTCGTGCCTCTCGTTAACCCAGCGCTTTATGTGTGCCTTCATAGCAGCAGTCTTCCTATCGCAGATGTCCTTACCAGCCTGTGGCTCTGAGAAATCATATCGCACTGGCCTGACACCGGTTCTCACCCCCAATTCTCTAAGACTTAGCAACAGATGCCCATTGTGGTAACATCCAGCGTTATCTGATCGGAGGTAGGCTGTTGTCACAACTGGATACTCCTGTTTGACTTTGTGCAGCAAGTCCTCTATGATTGAAAGAACGGCAAAGCTATTTTGGGAGCAGTTGTTGAAAATGTGTACAAAACACTCGACTTCATGCTTGCTCTCCACTGTTGTTCTAGTGATTACTGCGCTGATATGCCAGCTTCTTCCCCTCTTGCCAAAAAAATCACTCATCTGTTCTCTGTATTGCACAGGCAGAAACTTCATGGCCCAGTCCATTATGACAAGACACGAGTTCTCGTCTAACTTCTGGAGGATATGTTGCTTGGCTTCGTCCTGGTTACTTGACCGTAGCAAGTGAGCCTTCCAAGCCTGTATGTTGCGCACACAATCTGTGTACTCAAACCTCAGCCTACCCCTCTCCTCTTCTGTCATGTCCGCTTTGTCTTGCATCTCTGCCACCTCTCTCAGTACTCCTTCCAGACTCTCACAGCGCTCACATTCGTAGCAGTGTTGGTGATCACATTCGCTCCTAAACTCCCATGCACTACTGTCACTTAGTGCGTGGACCGTGCAGTGATCACCGCAATGTTCACCTCGTCCGATATGTGTCTTGAAATCATTCTTCAAGTACCTTTTTCCATCCTTTAGTAATTTCTGAGTGGCAGTCACGCTGATGCCCTGATCTGCTAAGCCCTCCAACATCAAAAATACCTGGTAAAATGCCTCTGTACCCTCTGCAGTGGTGTTGTCAAGTCCCTGAAGGGATTTCTGCATAGAGGCCGAACACACCTCAATCATTCGGTAGAGAGAACGCTGGCTCGCTGGCTCGAACTCTTGTTCTTTACAATAGTCTAAATATTGTCTGATGATGCGTGAAGGGATGACGGTCCTTATGACCGCTGGTATGATAATCTTCTCTCCCGAGTCAAGCTTGAGAGTTTTTGTCCCGAACGCCACGTCCTGGACAAATTCTGGTCTGGAGATATATTCAATGAAATGATCCACCTTTTCGTGCTCAATTCTTGTACGGAAACTAGGAATTTCGAGGAGTGGTTGGCCCTTTCCGGCTTCTGTTGCATGCTGGCGAGCTTGATCAATGCGCCATTTGGAGAGCCCAGGGATCATCTCTTGAAGCTCAGCTCTTGAAAAGTCGTCTGCAAAGAGGGAAAGGATCTGCCGCTTTGTTTGCCAATGACCTGCTTGTCAATAGGCCTTGACTAAAATGTCGACAAGACCAGAGTTGGGATCAAAACGCTTGCGCTTGCCTTGGTTGTCTCTGTTTGGATCCAAAAGTGCCTCCGTTTGTAACGCCTTCCAAACCAATTCTTCTTGGCCGGGAGTGATGACTGACAATGAGGTCGCTATAGTCTCTTTAGCTTTGCGGATGTAATATCGCTGCTGGGTGTCAGAGACGTCGTCCCAGGTCGTGTTCAGGGTGGACATTACAGGGCTGTACCGGCCACCTGAGATGCTGTGGACAGCGTCGTTTAATTTCTGCCGTTTGCTGTTTTGTTCCTCCATCTCGTCAACCCATATGCTAATCTCTTCTTCTGGTATCGGGGCTTGGGACGAATGGGACTGCAAAGAGACTGTTTCTGACCCCTCACCAGTGCTTGAGACCTCTGCACACACCGTGGCTGGCATTATGCTCTCCTCACAAACAGTAATGACAGAGAAAGTGGCGGAATCAGACTCCTCGATATCGTCTCCAATCCCCAAGGTGTCTGAGTAAGGATCCTGAAGCGTAATAAAATGGATTAGCAAATTATGAACAAGATTATTAGTAATTCCTCAAAGATCTCCAATACATGTAACTGTGGAAACTCTATATGTGTTTCCTAGCCGATGCCAAAGGGCTTCCTCGCATTTTTGTTCTTGTTGGTGTCTTCAAGCACTGGTCATTATTTAAGAGCGGTTGAATCTTAGTTAGGACTGGGACCAAGTTGCCATTCAGAAACCGTTCTCGACGCGTGATCGGAAAACTCGGATAAACCGCTATCTTTATAACTAGGTCCAAAGCCTCTCGGAAATCGACCACGCCTAAACGATTCAAAACGGACACCCATTGAAGAAAAGACAGGAAAACCAACAAAGATACCTTTTATTCATGTTGCCAGTCGTTATAGATATCAGGGCACCTGTGGGGCACATCAAAAAATCCTCTGATTACTAAGCTATGAATGGGCAATGTGCAGTAGCTTACCTGCTCTCCAGACATGAAACAGCGAGCCTTACGGGATTTGTAGTGTGCTCCGCGGCAGTTGGAACACACAGCTGTCAATAAAAATGATAATGATAAATAGATTAACAACACTGACCACAATCACCATCACGATCACCATCAACGTGAGTCACCCTTACCGTCACCGTAACCATCGTCATCATGGTCATCGTCATCGTACCCAGCTTAACTAAGGACGGCTGCCCAGTCTTATTAACCCATTAAGGTTATTTCGGGCAGCCATGTACTCTTTTTATTTTAACTTAGTTTTGTTCATTTAATTTCTAGCTGAGTGCAAATAAAGTTGTTGTTGTTGTTGTCAATCTGGTTTGTGCACTTACGCAACACCAAATTAAAGTGCTGTAATTTCCTTTCATGACAGCCAAAGGAAGGAAGGCGAGTGAAATAATGGGCGGTGGGCGTCCCTTGCAGCCCCACCCACCTTCCCATTCCCTCTAGGCCCCCTCCTGGTTCCCCTCCTGGTTCCCCTCCTCCCCATTCTCTCCCATTTGAAGTCATTTTGCAGGCAGGGTGCCTGATTAGCAAATTACCACTTCAGTCCACCTCGAAGCACTACCATAACGCCCCACCCCCTCCCTCCCTTTTTCAGAAAAAGGTATAAGGATACGAGACAATATAACAGAATCGAGCAATGCCTTTGTTTATTTAAACGAGTCGACTAAAAGCTAACAGCTCGTTCAAACACAAAAAACAATGGCATGGGATTACGTCTGGCTTCCTTCCCTTGGCATATTCCAATAAAAATTAAAATTTATGTACTGACCATATGAACAAGCACAAAGTAAAATACGCACCTTCGAAATAAAGTTTTCGTTTGTATTTACCAGTCAAGCCCACCCCGCAATTCTGAGGATTATGGCTGCGGTCTGGCTGCACTCAGTTTGTACTTACCCGAGCCGATGGGAACTGTGGCATGGTGAAATTGATAAATTTCGTCCGACAAGGTGGCGTTTACGCGGCGCGGTTTCATTATAGTTTTCCGCGGTTCTCGATGACTTGGATACGAGCATATGTTGCTCTTTCTGCCAGCCCAGTCTGTAGTTAATTTTTTTCTATGTCTCGGGCATATTGTCATTGATGTTTTCTCGTCTTCGGTTGCAACAAAGTATCCAGCTCTATTCAGGATCAGGTCAACCTCATTAACGTTTTCGTCTCCGGTTCGCTGTTGCCTTGAGCTCACTCCCAGGCTTAGTAGATGTGCAGTAATGTCTAGCTTACATGCCAACAGGGGTACAATCTGCGACCCCGTGCCCTCCAAACTACAGGCAGAATCAGGAGAACTGAACGAGCAAGTCAAACTAACATTCATATTGCAAACGGCAACATCTGCTAAATTGGATCAGTGTAAAGAATCGACTACAGCTGTCTGCAGATGATAAGATAAGGAATGGAAAATTATCCTTCCTGACGGTGTACTTCTACCAAAAATTAGAACCGCTCAATATTTTAAAGAGTTTGACAAAATGCTCCGGTGCAGTATACTATACAAAGCCACTGTACTAATCTGAAAAAGAAATGTGTTGCTCTTAGTCTTAAGTACCTGGAATGCGTCGCAAATTAGTCAAGCGTGAAATATTTCCGGGAAAAACTACAATTATGCAAATTAGGAAATTAGGTTAAAGTCGTGAGAAAGCTCACGCGACAGGATTTTAATTTGCCAAATGAGAGTTTGCGTATTTTGAAAGACTTTAGGACAGACTAATAAGAAATACTTTTGATCTGGAAATAAACTGCCGCACTTTAGAGAAAACCAGCTTTAAAAATTGCCAAAATTCTTCTTACCCACGATAGCCACGAAGTGATGATATTTGGAAGCGCTCCAAAGTAAGTTATTTTTAGCCAAATTCGTTTATGTTGGAGATATGAGCTGTTTATAGGCTGGGAAGTATGTACAGTTCGTGTAAATGAATAAGGCTAATGCGAAAAACGTAAAATCATTCGTGGAAGTTTACCCAAACTTCCCTTCTCACGTGACCAAAATAGCACCAAAAACTAGGGGGTGGTCTAAATTCTATGAAATTTATTTTATCTTACTAAAAATACCACCGGTCGTTATCTTATCTGATAGGGAAAAAATGCTGAGAGTTTGGAGGGAATCGGCCGACCTCGATCCGTGGACCCTGCCTGGTCCCTAGTGACAATGACACTTAATATTTGATTCAATCAACAGGCAGCCTGAGGAATAGTAAAGAAAGTGAATAATGATACACCACAGCGAACAACTGGCTAAAAGGCAAATGCAGAAACACTTTCAAATAAATTCTCTTTGAGCTTGGAAATAAACTTTAAGAAAAGAACCTGTACTCCGATCCGTTTATAGTAAATCTGTCGATCCTCATAGTAAGTTACGATGGAATAGTTGATTAACAAATGAAGCGGACGTGAATATATATAATATCAAGTCTGTATGAGAGAAAAATAAAAAGATAGAGATTTTCGCAAATAACGAAAGTAAACTTAGCTGATGTAAGGAAGGTGCAAAGAGCAAATTAAAGACTAGACTCGAATAAACTCTTACACCTTCCTGTGATAAAATATTATTTAGAAAATACTTATAAGATTAAACTTGGAAATACAGTTAACAATAAAGATTAGCGAAAAAACTGAGCAACGACGTTTCGGTGTCATCCTGGCACCATTTTCAAGTTAAAAAATATTTGTGCGAAAAGTAAACTAATTTATACCAATGGTAGAGGTGCGAAATTGAATAAATTAAGATTAAGATAGCTGTTCACCTGCACCTCTACCATTGGTATAAATTAGTTTACTTTTCGCACAAATATTTTTTAACTTGAAAATGGTGCCAGGATGACACCGAAACGTCGTTGCTCAGTTTTTTCGCTAATCTTTATTGTTAACTGTATTTAGAAAATAACTGTAGAAAAAAATATGCCGCAGAACCAGAACGGTGAGTGCGGTTAAACCTGTGTCGTTGTCTTTTACTTTGCATTTAAATTCAGTTTAATCCAATGAACATTGCTCATTCCCAAAGCGGAGGGCAATGCCAGAAAAAAATCGTCAGAAAATAAAAAAAATCGTGAGATACCCCTACACGAGCCATTGTGCACAGTAGTTTATCTTCGGCCAAAAACCCCTCACCATCTTACAGGGGACGATTGTTCGAAGAGTCTTAATTCCTGTCCCCCAAAACCCCCACTCCCCTGAATGAAACAATCGCGAAGGAGGATTAAATCTCGTCCATAATCCTTTACTTTCCTAGAGAGAATATTTGGGGCAGAAGTTTAACTCTCATCCATAATCCTCAACTCGTCCTTTAAAGTTCAAAAAGGGGTTGTAATATGAGGTAGACTTCCTCCCAAAGTACTTTTCACAGAGCGATTTAAAGGTTAAGAAGTAGCGGTAAGACTAAACTACACTGTGTCGACACTATGGGCATAAATAAGAAGTCTAGTCTTTCAGCCATTTCCTAAACCTTGACGATCTTAAAGAAAATTACTTTGGGAGGAAGTTTTACTAAAAATGTAACCACTTTGGACTTTAAAGGAAAGATTAAGAGATTATCGCTAAGACATACACTTCCCTCCAGATCTCCTTCCTAGGAAAGTAGGGGATTATGGAAGAAATTTATTCCTCACGCGCGATTGTTTCATTCAGTAGAGTGGAGGTTTGAGGTACAGAAATTAATGCTCTTCAAACAATATTCCCCGGTAAGATAGTGGAGAATTTTGGCCAAAAGATAAACCACTGTGCGCAAAACATCGTGTAGGAGTATCTCTAACTGACGATTTTTTAAAGCATTGCGCTCCGCTTTGGGAATAGAAAATCTATCTTGGATTCACCTAAATTTCAATGCAAAGTAATTCTCCTTCCAAGCAAGGTAGAGGATAATCACTGTTAATAATAAAAGCATTTCCACCTTGTTTAATAGGATTTCTGGAGTCATTACCTGACTTGAATACATAAATAAATTAACCATGGAAAGAGTCATCTTGCTCCCTACTACCTCCTCTGGGGAGGAGGAAGGAGGGAAAAAGAGTCATCTTGCTCCCTACTACCTCCTCTGGGGAGGAGGAAGGAGGGAAAAAGAGTCATCTTGCTCCCTACTACCTCCTCTGGGGAGGAGGAAGGAGGGAAAAAGAGTCATCTTGCTCCCTACTACCGCCTCTGGGGAGGAGGAAGGAGGGAAAAGGAGTCATCTTGCTCCCTACTACCGCCTCTGGGGAGGAGGAAGGAGGGAAAAGGAGTCATCTTGCTCCCTACTACCGCCTCTGGGGAGGAGGAAGGAGGGAAAAGGAGTCATCTTGCTCCCTACTACCGCCTCTGGGGAGGAGGAAGGAGGGAAAAGGAGTCATCTTGCTCCCTACTACCGCCTCTGGGGAGGAGGAAGGAGGGAAAAGGAGTCATCTTGCTCCCTACTACCGCCTCTGGGGAGGAGGAAGGAGGGAAAAGGAGTCATCTTGCTCCCTACTACCGCCTCTGGGGAGGAGGAAGGAGGGAAAAGGAGTCATCTTGCTCCCTACTACCGCCTCTGGGGAGGAGGAAGGAGGGAAAAGGAGTCATCTTGCTCCCTACTACCGCCTCTGGGGAGGAGGAAGGAGGGAAAAGGAGTCATCTTGCTCCCTACTACCGCCTCTGGGGAGGAGGAAGGAGGGAAAAGGAGTCATCTTGCTCCCTACTACCGCCTCTGGGGAGGAGGAAGGAGGGAAAAGGAGTCATCTTGCTCCCTACTACCGCCTCTGGGGAGGAGGAAGGAGGGAAAAGGAGTCATCTTGCTCCCTACTACCGCCTCTGGGGAGGAGGAAGGAGGGAAAAGGAGTCATCTTGCTCCCTACTACCGCCTCTGGGGAGGAGGAAGGAGGGAAAAGGAGTCATCTTGCTCCCTACTACCGCCTCTGGGGAGGAGGAAGGAGGGAAAAGGAGTCATCTTGCTCCCTACTACCGCCTCTGGGGAGGAGGAAGGAGGGAAAAGGAGTCATCTTGCTCCCTACTACCGCCTCTGGGGAGGAGGAAGGAGGGAAAAGGAGTCATCTTGCTCCCTACTACCGCCTCTGGGGAGGAGGAAGGAGGGAAAAGGAGTCATCTTGCTCCCTACTACCGCCTCTGGGGAGGAGGAAGGAGGGAAAAAAGAGTCATCTTGCTCCCTACTACCTCCTCCTAACATGTTGTGTGCGTTTGGCTACCCTGTTGCGACATGTTTGGTGTTTTGGTCAAGTATGAGCCACCAGCACGTAATATGACTGAACAGGTCTCAAGAGGGTGGCTAAGCGCGCGCAACATGTTGCGCACAACAATGTTGTGATATTTTGGATTGACATGTTGCGATTATTAGGGGGGTTTAGATCTTTATTTATCAACATACTTTGTTTACGTTTTTAAGTAATGGACAAGGACACAAGATTTGGCCGCAAACTTAATTTGCGGCTTGTTTATATATATTTTGTTCGTTATTTAATGATCTAATGTTGTAGAAGGTTTCAAGAGCTCGTTTTTGCGAGTCCTTTAATTAGCCCTTACACCTTCTTAACACTAGGAAAGGCTTTGCGAAATTTCACTTAAGTATTGTACTTTGGTTCACATTGTTTCAGAGAAGAAAATGTTGATGAAAGCTACCTTGTGCAAGTCTCGTTTATTGATTAAATAGCTTTCAAAAATTCAGTAATGTTTTTCCAAAAAGTCACTTAACTCTTTTCGAAGACTTGCTCAACTCCTTTTTTAACACTTTATTTTAAGGTGGTTGAATTTAATATTGATAAGTACGGCAGCCCATTTTCTTAACGGATCCGTCTAATCTCTGTGATCCTGTTGACAAGAATTATCATTATTGATCAGTTAGAAGGCAAGTGTAAGTGCTATCTAGACAATTGAAAATATGTGCACTGAGACGTTATATGCTAATTTACTAACTGCACTGGTTTAACAAGAATGAGCGCAGAAATTTCAAGTCTTTATGTCAAGTTTTTTCTTTCTTTAATTTCTTTTCATATACACAAGCTATTCGTATCGTTTGGGTTTGATAAGATTGCCATCAATCCGTTAACCAGGATTCTATTATCATTGTATAGAAAGTCAGGTTAACAACGTGTTATGCTAAAATGAATAAGAACTGTAGATCTACTTCAGCTACCTTAAAAACAGCAAGGAACACACATGGTATCCATGGATATACTGACTAAACTTATACTAGAAAATTCGGCAATGTTGTCAGATTTGATATCAAGACAACATCCTATACAGTTTCTTTATTTTTTTTATTCTCATCACTTGACTTTTTGAGAATGTTTTAAGACAGCTAGGAGAAATTATATGTTGATTTCTAGTTCTTGAGAATTGAAAAGTTCATTCAGTTCTACCTTGCCGCTATTTTCTACGTGACGAACACATTGCTCTTCCACTGTCAATTTTAAACCTTTTTTATCCGTAAGACAAAGCATTTAACTTGACTCATTTACTATTTTATAAAGTGCCCATCTTTCGAGCTAAACCAAGCCATTCTTTAGGTGAACCTCAAATTACTGTTTATCTGTGTAACTGAAGTGTGAAGAAACATATTTTAAACTCAAAATTGGTAGACGAAAAGCTCTATTTCGTTTTGGAGACTGATGGCAAAATCAGATTTGTAAACTATCTCGCTTGTCAGTCTCCCACTGTCAGACATATTAAACAGAGTGCGTTTATTTTCTCACTAAACTTGTCGTGTATAGTAAGTCATTTTATACATAGAACGGGTTTGTTGGGGAATTTGATGCCTCTCCGACACCTCTCTCAAGACCGTAGCTAGAAACGCTCCGAACATGTATGGAGTTACTACTTTTTATCGGTACTAACTGGAAAATTTAATATCCGTTCACGACAAACAGAAAAATTTTATTATTCTAGGCTATATTCCTTCCAGGAACCTTAAAGGTACTGAATAATTTTAAAATGCCTTAAGCTATCCCGCAGCATTTCTAACAGAGTGTTGCCAAATTATTTCTGGTTACAATAAAATAATAGAAAATCGAAAACTAATCATCATTATGGAATAATATAACTTTACTTCTTGTTTACTTTTGCAACAAAGTGGGCAGCACTATTGAACGTTGGAAGTGGATAATTATAACTTAACTCACGTGTCTGCGTATTGAACATCTTATTTTTTAATTGTCATCGTACACAAGGAAATTAGAAAAAAATCAGAAATCGAGAGTGAAATTTGCCTTCCATCGCAAAGGTGGTTTTGCACGAGAACTCGTATTCAAACAGAAGGACAAGGTAAACTCGGAAATGGCCTATTCACTGCTCCATGAAGACAATGATCCAGAGTTGATGACTTCCTTTTTTCTCATAATCTTGTTGAAATTAATATTATTGTAATTAACTGAAATTAATTGAAATTCTGATCATCTGCAGAAAGGAGAAATGAGCTGTCGATCACTATTTCTTGGAAATAATAGAGTTCATTTCTATAATCGACATAACACGTTTCGGTGATGAACGACTTTTTAGCTTGAATTTGTTATCGCTTTCTAGGAACAACACGTGAAAACTGGAGCGGCGCGAATGCTGGAAAATCACATCTTCGTTTGCACCGAAATCGCACAGATATCTTTCTCTTGAATTTATAAACAATCCACCTCTGAATTACAGTTCAACAAGTTTCTCACTTTTTCTTCTACAAATCACCAGTTAAGAACTTGACAACCTTAACTTTTTTGTACAGGACGCTTAAAACAAAAGTACTGTTTTTCCTTTTCATTTTTCATGTGACTGTACCATGCGAGGAATTAAATTCGCACTCCTGGTATTACTTTGGAATTTTTTTCCTATTTTGTTGTTGAACATCTTAGTCGTCATTTAGTTTTTTAAACAAACATGCTAAGTTGAGCTGCCACAAATTGCAGCCGCTTCATTTAATGCTCTAAAAAAGCGACTGTATCGAGATGAAATCTACACAATATGCCACAAGAACAGTTCTTACAACCTGTCTGTGGGTAATTTATAAAGCCAGAATTCCTAAATCAAACGTAATGGTTATTTTGGGGGCATCGATTTCCCTTCTTGAACATGTACTGCAATTTTGGTGTCAAGATTGAACTTAAACAAAGTTTTCAAAAGCGTAAATCCAATTCTTTTCTCTGACCTTTTCCAATAATAACGCCGCAAAGAGCTTGTAAATTGTACATTTCTTCTACCTAGCCTCCTCTTTAACAATGCATAGAGTCAGCTTTCGTCCCGACACACGACTGAAAATAATCTGTTGCTGGTGTTTTGTGGCGCTATTTCAGCCCACAATGCGAGCGATTTGACAAAATAAATCTTACGTTTGATATTTTTTTCCACTTAAAAGTATGAAACATTCAATACTTAGTTGCTACATTCTTTCTCGTATATTTTTATATACGAAAGATGAAAATTTGGCAATAAATATTGTAAATTTTGACATCAAGACAATATCTCATGGTTGATGTATTATTTATTCTCATCACCTGACTCTTTGGCAATGTCTTAATTCAGTCAAGAGATTTAATTGCTGATCCACTGTCAATTTTATAACTTTATTATCCGTTGGCTCATTTGCAATTTTTAAAGCGGTGCCCTTGAAATGAGCTTTCGAGCTGAGTCAAGTCACTTTTTTGTGCAAGTGATGTACGAAGAGTCAGTTTTTAACTCGAAATTGGCAAGAAAGCCGTCTATTTATTCCCTTTGGGCTGGTATATACGTAGCCAAAGAGTTTTGTAGACTCTCTCGCCTGTCACAATTTCCCTTTGTCAAACATAACCATAATACATTTATTTTTTAGTCATGTGATGCAGTAAACAACCGGGTTTGGTTTAGAATTGATGCCTCGCTGACATCTGTCTTCAGACCCTGTTAACGCCCAAACATTGAATTCACCGCTCACGGAACACTTTCTTTTCGTATCAGTTCTGGCTGAAAATTATCCACTCACGAAAGTCAGAAACACTTATTGTCTGATGTCACCAAAGAAAAAAAACACAGGAAAATTGCGTTAACTACTCTTGGAATTACGCTAAAAGAGGCGGAGAAACAAATCATTTGCAGGCAGTTATCCCACAAAGGTAATATGATTATAAATTTGAATTTACGGAAATGTCTTACGAAACACCGCCCTACGCTCCCAGTTACCCGTGTGTTCTAACTTTCCGGACATTAGGGAGCTCAAGCAAACCACGACGACAACGGCAACGAAAACTTTTGGAGGGAAGGGCAATCTCAGTCACGTAGAAATTTATTAATCTAAATATTGTGTTGATAATGATTGCTTTTTTTTTTCCAATCTTCTTACATTGCGTAGCACAGTAAAGGCAAGCGCTAATGTGACTTTGACTATTGTTTTCCTACAAAACAAAAATTGGAAGAGCCAAGTAAATGGGTCAAGCTAAAGAAAGAATTTAGCCTTGATGACAAGCAAGTTGCAGAGGCATTTCTTCTGCCAGTGAGGGTTGCTAATGAACCGTATCAATGCTCCTTTCGGCACAAAGTGTTGAATTCTGTTCTGTTTACTAATGACCACCTGTGTAGAATAGGATACGTTTCTAATCCCAACTGCTTCTGTAATCAGCAAACGGAAACAATATCCCATATTTTGTTCGGTTGTTCTTTTTCATATTCTTTTTGGTATGAGGTTAATGAAAAAGGTTTTGAGCACAATCAAGAGTTGCAGAAGCCTCTCGCTTACGTATTGCGATGTTATTGTTGGGTCTTTTGAGGAGGAGATGGATCTATTTAATTATATAGTAATTTTAGGAAAATCTTTCTTGTGGACTTGTCGATGTAGAGAAACATTTCCTTCCTTGAGCCACTTCATAAGAATTTAGGTAATTAAATATGAAACTGAAAAACAGACATTTCAAATCGAATAAAACGAATCTGTTTAAATTAAAGCATAATAGAAGATCTTTGAGGAAACAATTTTAACTAATAATCATAGTAGACAACGCTAGGAAAATCGTTAAGTTAAATAAGTATGAAGATAAGAATTGACAAAATCTTTTTTCTTAATTAATTCAATATGGTGTCATTGTTAACTTCTGTAAACCAAACTTTATTCGTTCTTCCGTAAATTAATTGTTAAAAAAAGGATTGTAATTGATGTAATTGTGGAAATAAAAAATCCCAAATGAAGAAAAAAAACATAAAACGGCAACGAAAACGTCACCAAACAAAAGGTTTGTTGAGTAGAACAATGTCTGTGCGCGTGCGTTTTAAATCTTTGTGCATTTTGTAGCCGTAACGTGACATGAACAGGTTCTGTGCATTTTGAAGAACGTAGGTCGGGATGGCAAACTTTTTGTATTTCTTTTTGGAATGGATCACTGGCATTACATATTTAGTTTGAGCAAGTTTTAAGTACTGATTGGCGTACGGAGCAGATATCCAGATTGTTACGAGATTAGAAATACCATTTTTCTTTCTAGGAGTCGTCCTTGGCGTAGGTATCGTCGTTGCTTAAGCTAACTATTTCATTTCTTATCCACAGCTCAAAATTCATTCTTTCAGGTATGAAAAACAGAAGTTTTCGCATGCAGTTTCCGATGAAATTGAAAACAAAGTAGTGAGTTTAAAACCAGTCAAGAAGTATGACCATTTAAGTCGATTTAAATAAACGACAGAAATTCCATTTATTAATTATATAATCTGCGTTTCTTTTCAAGGATTTCCAGTTCGACGTCTAGCTGACCATTTATCATGTCTTTAATATCGTTGTGTTAACACAGTTTTAATTTTCGTTTTATGATCAGTTATAATAATTCATGAGTCTTCTTTAAAATTTATATTTTCTGAATGTTTTAGCACAAAGTTCCGTCCAATAGATAATACGGCCAGTCAACAATGCTCCTTTCCCCATATCATTGGAATGTCATTCAAAACGTTTTTTCACATGAAACACTCTAATAAGTGCAATTTTGCTTTGTTAAATTTTTAAATGAACTTCAGTTTTCGGTTAACATTGTATCACGAACATTTGATGAGAGAAAATTTGATGAAAGAGAACTCATCGCAAATTGCGAAAAAACGTTTTCTCCGCGAAATTTAACCCGTAGACCTACATTAAGTCATAGCATTTTTTTTTTAATTTTCTCTCTTTCTGATCTATCTACGAGTCCGTGTAAGATTTAACCCCCCAAAGAAGACATTACACAGATTTTGAATGGTCAATGTGCAAATATATTCTGAAATCACCTAAATATATTCTGAAAGTCCCTGTATATTTTGACCGTTTTTCATTCTTTTGGAGGAGTGGGTCGGTTAAAATATTCGAAAAAGTATCCTTACGTGATTTTATAAGCATGCTGTGATGAAAAAAAAAAACCAATCAGGGCTCCATAAATGTAAACATTATGCAATTAAAAAAATCAAGTTGATAATTAATTGCAAAGGCACTTCAATAAGCTTGTATACTCTGGTATTGGTAGAAGTCATATTGCCAAATCCTGTGTTAAAAAATTCCAGTAACGGTATGAAAGTTGTTTCATGGTCTTCTTTTACAATTGCTCACGGAATCTACAAGACGTTTTAGTAACAAGTGGAAAAAAACTTTGTGCCGAGATTATTCACATCGTATTGCAAACGGCTGTGCGAATGTTTTAAATATCTTTAAATTATTTCTAACAACACCAAGTGTCGACTGAAACAGATTTTGAAGTTCATATGAAACACTTGAAATTACTGGTGCAATGAAACTGATAATGAAAGTTTACCTTTGTTTACACAATTTCTCTAAACTTTGAAACTTATTTTCCCACGTTTCCACGGGAAATGGTTTTCGGTGTTATTTCAAGCAACTATTTATATCTTAACCTTTTAGAAAATGCAAAAAGGACTGCAAGATACTTAGAATTATTCTGGATGGAGGTTTTTGTCCAATAAAAACTGAAATTGCTCGATTTCCTCTCGGATTTTGTCTAATTAATGATTAGATCTGAATAAGGCGACTTTAATTATTACATGCTCAATTCAGTGGAACGTTTTCACGTGACGTCATCAAGCTTTTAAATCCAAACGTAAAGAGCCACCAGAGTTTCTATCCTCATCAGGCATAAGAGGGACGAAAATTATACATCTTGACAGCATTTCAGCACAATGGTGTACTTCGTTTGGAAACAATTGCATTTTGAATTTTAGAGTTATGGTAGTACGGGACATCGCGTTTGTCGAAAAATATATACTTATCTCATGATTTTTAGCCCTTCGTGAAATAAAAGTAGCAGTTAAGTGTTAATATGTTGGTTTGTGCAGAATAGGCAATCAATAGGCAATCATTTTGAATTTTAGAGTTATGGTAGTACGGGACATCGCGTTTGTCGAAAAATATATACTTATCTCATGATTTTTAGCCCTTCGTGAAATAAAAGTAGCAGTTAAGTGTTAATATGTTGGTTTGTGCAGAATAGGCAATCATGGCCTAGAAGTAACCAAGAAGATCCAGATTGTCATACTATTTTCCGGCTGCCATATTGGCGAATCTTTGCGGAGGTGACTTTTTACATTTTTCCTCATTGACATACCAGTTTGCACGAAGAAGGTATCACGCTAGACACGAATTGACTACAACAATTTAAAGAGCTTCTGAAACTTAGTAATTGGTGAAACCTTTGGCTCTTTGGCTGAAATATTCGAGGAGAAATTGGCCTTCAAAAACTGCCAAATTTCTGGGTGGCAAACGCCCTAATGAGCTTTTACATTCTTTGTTAAATTTTGAGTTTTTAAACCCGCGTCGCTCAAAAATTATTTAAGACATCGAGCTCAAATTCCTTGACACAGTTGAATGTGCTATGCCCTTTCAATATTCAGAATTTCCATCAGAAACTGTATCACTTATAGGGCAAATATTGTGAACAAAGATTCGCCAATTGGTCTACCACGGAGGTACACCAATATGGCGGCACCATACTGAGCTCTGTAAATTTGTGCAAAACATTTAGGCAAATAACTGAAGTTTGGGATAGCGCACAGACCTAACTCTCTTTATTTATCTTCAATAAGATCGAATTTTCTTGTTTTTTCTTTTTCTATTGCACGACAGTGAAAACGATCTATTGTAGTCCGGCTATCTGACTAGCTGTGCCTTTCCAAGATTTTTTCAAGATTTAAAATCCTTCTTTACTCGACAAAAACAAACAAACAAACAAAAAACAGAAGAAGTCCTTTTTAGAGCAATCTTGCTTTTAATTTGGCTCATTGTGATACCGTCAAGAGTTATACGGCTGTACAAACAGCACTCTTACATGAAGTTTGCAATGTATGAGAAGTGACGAACTGGAAGATTAAAAACTTTCAATTGAGATACTTCACTTTACATTCTCGAGAATACTACTCAAATGCAAAGGAAGTATCCATGCAAAACGACAGTTCGATGTATCATTCATCTCGGCTTAATGGGAAAATTAGCGAGCATTCACGAGATGATTTTATTGATAAGCCGCAGCCATGTATTAATTACTTACTACCCCTTCCTCTTCATTTAAATTTTTCTCGAAAAGAAACCACCATTGTTCTCAATTTATCAAAATACGTTTTTCTCTTATCCAAATTTCCGCAACTTTTGGTTATGGTCTTCATCAATGCCTTGGAAAAAACAAGAATTACGAAAAATAATATTCGATAGTTTCAGGTTGACCGTCAGCATAACGAACTGAGTGGTAACTTTTAACACATCCCATGCTCAAAATGTATATTCTCATTACTCGTTTTCTCGTATTGTTTTAAATGTTAACTCTGAGAATTTAGTTTTTCAAAGTTGCAACTCTTAAGTACATCCCATGCTCAAAATGTGTATTCTCGTTACTGATTTTCTCATATTGTTGTTAATATTAATTCTAAGAATTTGGTTCTTCATCAAGACAATATCTTCTAGTTAATCAGTTTCTGAGATTTTCATAATTCTTAAACTGAAACTGTTAAAAGTTAACGAGAGTATAAATAATGTACTTATCTGAGATTTGATGTTTCCAATAGTCAACTTGTGCCAGAGTCCAACAGTGCATTGCGATCCAAGATGGCTACCCTTTCTGTCAACAGTGATATGTCAGCCGCCTGGAACGAGAGAGAAAGAGAAAAAAGAATATTTAATCAACACTACCTTGTCAACTAATAAATTTACAGCAGTGTTAGATACAGTTGATAACTATGTAAATTTTCAGAAAACAGTAGTGTTTTAATGTGTTTTCGAATTTTAGCATTTTCTTCAAAAATGAAATAGAATTCCCATGGAATCCAAGATGAGTTATATTGTTCGCGCTTCTAAGAATCAAGGATAATGCTTTCTAACTTGGTTATAATATAAGCTAGCTATTAAAATTGGATTTAATGATTATTAAAGAACTTTTTTTATGACTATTTACGTCGTGGTATTCTCCTCTTCACCTAAACGTTTTCAGATGCTTAATTCCAAGAACGTAAAATGAAAAGTGCAAGATGTTCCTTCACATAATAACTCCACCCCCCACACGAAAATGATCCGAGTCAACAAAAGTTCGACCCAAAGTCCTTCCAAACAAACGGTAGTCTCATTATAATAATTATTATCGAACATAATACAGTGCACGTGTATTGTACTGATATAAATTATGGCATTTTCTGGACAACAAGACAACCGTACGCTTATATGCAGCAATGGTACGAAACTTGAAAATCCATCAATTTTACAATCAGAATCACGATTTTTAACACTCTTGGAGTGTAAAGATAGGAAAACCATTATCTACTTATCTGAGCTGAGATTTTTTTCCAATAGTCATCGATCGTACGCCAGAAGTGGACCTCTGCACACTGCCATCCAAAATTCAGTTAACATTGATGAAATTCAATTAATTAAGCTTGATGAATAAATCCAGAAACTCGTGAACTGTCCTTGAACACACCTTTGGTCATCCTGGAGATAGCAGAGCAAACGGCAGCAACTTTAGTTATTTAATCACCTAGGTTTACTGATGATTATTTCATGGACAGATAACTTGCTCACCCCAAAAACTTGTTCGCATGTTGTGGTCAGAAAGTTGAACCACAATAAGTGGCCGTCACAAATTAAAACAATCGATTTGGAACAACTTGGTAGGATAAGAATGAGTTTATAATGAAGGACAGCCGCCATTTACGATAAAAGACTTGCTGTAAGGTTGATAACGAGATTTACTTACTTTTTTAATTAATCCTCTTCGTTCTCTGTGGGACACAAGGCAGCCACAATCCATCTACATCTCTATTTTGTACGATATCTTGTTCCTCATTGAGCTCATGGCAGGCGCCAGGTGGTTTTTGGCCAACCAGGTTTGCTGTTGCCAGTTGGTGTCCATCTCTAGGCAACCTTGGGAAGTGTGTGGTCAATCCATCGGATTCATCTACGTTTGATTTCCATGACAACATTCTGGCAATAAGTTTTTCTGTCAACGGATCAGAGATAAAGAGCAATATTCACTGCTTGCAGACATTGACGTCAATTGTTTTGAATTCAACTTTTACACAACCAAACAGCTGTTTGTTTCAAAAGCCACTTGCTCTCATGTTGGCGAACAAATAACAATATAGCTAGCCTAACGAGCTTGCAAATCTTTTCCTGCGCTGAGAATTTTGCTATTTTTTGCTCATTTTCCTCATTGAACTACGCCTATAGGCTCGTCAGTTAGCTTCAGCTCAGATAAATTTTTTTTTAGAATTAATAAACGAATTTGCCAGTGTAGTCAATTAGTTAGAAGTTCTTAGATTCTTGCTATGGATTTCAAAAAAGTCTTTTTTTAAACAGAAAAACACGATCGCAGGACGATAAACTGAAGCATTCTACGAATGGATTATGTAAAAAAAAAAAACCAGTAAAACCTTAGTGCCACCAAATCGTAAGATCTTAGACTAGGTACTCGATTTCCTGTATTTGTAAGATAAATGAAAAATGTTTTAATTTAATAGTACGAAATAAATAATACGTGTCACTATTGTCTGTGGGATAATTTTAAGCAAAAATACGTCCAAACACGAGATTCGTCCATTAAAATTACGAGACATTCAGCACCAAGGCATACAAAATTACCAGCGACATGCACTCATTTTGAAATCGATCACATTCTTTATTAAATTGCAAACCGGTTCTAATGTTACGTCTGAATGTCCCTAAACTGGCCTCAGCTGCAAAACTTCAAAGGATTATATTAAATGAAATCTAACGACAACTGTGATTCACTTATCTGAACTTATCTGAACATGAAACTTGCCAGGAGTCCATAGCTGGTCGTGCTACACTTCATTTGAATTGCTGAATGACGCCTGTCACTCCAATTCAATTCCTTTGGATACAACTTTGCTGCCTCCGATCAATTCTTGTGAAAAAACAGGAAAGTCATGGTTAAGTTTTTCGCGTGTTAACTCAAGCAAAACTGACTTCATCGAGTATTAGCATCAGTTAACGGAAGTCTATCGGCCTTGCACTTAACAAAACGCCGGCCCTCAAATGTGGAATAAATTACACTTTTAAATGACTACCAACAAAGTGGTGCACTGCAGTGAGAACGAACTGAAGATTAGTGATAGGTTTTGATATAACTACGTAACTGTTCTCTTCGTATCAGAACGAAGGCAAAGGCGGTTGGAATTTTCTGTTTTCATAACAGTTAAAAAGAGTGTACATGGTAGCGCTCCGAGGTGACGAAACAAATTGCGAATGACAAAGTCAAATGGCAAACCAAGCAGATTATCAAGCTGTAAACAAACATTTTATTAAAAATAATCATTCAGTTACTTACAAGAGAAATGCTTGCTATTCGGTTTTTCAACTTCGCCTAAGTACAGTCTTCGGTGTCAAGGAAAAACACTTGCAGCTCGAAGCTTTCACAGCATTGAGGAAAGTTTTATTATACCATTAAATGATCAAATTGAAAGACGAGGGAAACAGCTAGGACACGTAACTAGCTAGAGAAAATGTGGACTTACCTGAAGGAAGCACATCGACTAAGATGTCTTCGCCCTTGCCTTCAATTCAACGGAAATAAGTAAAGAAAATATGGACTTGCCTGAAGGGAGCACAGCGACTAAGATGTCTTCGCTTTTGCCTTCAATGCAACGGCGACCGACGCTAAAATGGGTGTGTCATTCTACACTTCTTTATATATACCTACATTAAAATTCATTACAGCCACGAGAAATATGCTTTGAACAAAAGAAATGCATCCCACGTTAAGATTGTGTGCTTTGACTTGTGAAAAATGAGCAACTTGGGGGAAAAACACGCACCTGAAAGGAATTTTGATCCGAATTAATATGCTATGTTTGTAGTTAATAGGCCAATTTTGATATATTAAAATTCTAACTTGGCTCCGCGAGGCTTAACGGAATAATAAAAAAGGAAGTTAATTATTCATCCCTTAAGCCCGAGGCGGTCTCTTTTGTTTTATTCCCCTAAGCCTCGGAGCTAAGTAAGACATTTAATAAATCGAAATTGGCCTCTAACTCTCGAAAATCTCACAGACAAGAACACCGCGGTGAAGCGTCGTAAAACGTACTTTGGTCCAGCTAAGTAATTACAGTTGCGTCATAATTCAACTTTAATAATGACGAAATTTATGCGCGCGCAAATTATGACGCATACTCAGTTTTCTTACCTCTTTTTCACGTCTTTGGAAAATATCTTTGGAAGAAAAACTTTTCTCTGACATTGAATAAGTTTACGCAATCGCATGAAGATCTAACCGTCGATACAACCAACATTTTTAATTTTGACCGTAAAAATTCCTGCCAACGAAGTTCGCTGGAAAGAACATGTAGCACTACGGTACGCGGTATTTTAATTTAGCGCTTCTATATCTAGAATTCAGTTTCTTTGTAGAATTTAAATCTTGCCATTTGTTCGGTTTCTTTTTAACATTTTCTTTACTTCTCATAATTTCTCGTGATTTTTCTACGGAAATAGCCAAATTTAAGCTTATTTGAAGGAGCTTAGTCACAGTTTGCGCATATTGAAAAGTTTAGCCTCAATTTTTCAAATTCGTCGTTTGCAATCCGTGTTAATCTTCTCTATCCTTAGCCATCCTTGTTCCTTTATGGTTTATCATTATGTCTTTGGTGTTTTTCTATCTTATTAAACTGTTATTTTTCAGGTTTCCTGTACCTTCCGTTTCTGAAGGCTTATCCCGTCCATTTGACGCGGTGAACCAGCTTTTTCACTGCAAAAGTACACAAAGGAAAGGTTAACAAAGATTGCCAGAGATAAAGTTCGATAGACTGTAAACAACAATTCTACTGTCTTTCAGTCAATCATAATCCAAAATCACGATGTGTAATTTGTACTGGTGTTATGCTTTTTGCACTGATGTTACACTTTTTGCTCTCGTGTTACACTTGAACTGCACAGCTCTCAGCCAATCAGAATCGTTTAATTTTTTCATGTATGTTATTAATTTTGCAAGTACACTCAATCCTAGACATAAGTGCATTTGTTCGTGATACAGCTGGCCTTCTTATAGGGGTGGGTGACTTAGCTCAATATGTAGTTCTCATAAAACATTCCCCGGCACTGCATGTAATTCTCTTAGGCTACAGTGTAAACGTTACAGAAGTTTGCAAATGTATTACATTCTTTGCATTAATGTACTTGAGAGTGAATGAAAGTCAATGAGGGTGAATGATGGTGTATGAAGGTGAATGACGGTGAATGAGAGTGAATGATGGTGCATGAGGGTGAATGATAGTGAATGATATTGAATGAAGGTGTATGAAGGTGTATGAAGGTGTATGAAGGTGTATGAAGGCGAATGGGGGTGAATGAAGATGAATGAGGGTGTATGAAAGTGCATGAGGGTGAATGATGGTGAATGAAGGTGTATGAAGGTGAATGATGATAAATGAAAGTGAATGAGGGTGAATAATAGTGTATGAAGGTGCATGAGGGTGAATAAGGTTGAATGATGGTGAATGAAGGTGTATGAAGGTAAATGAGGATGAATAGTGGTGTTGGAAGGTGTATGAGGGTGAATGAAGGTGTATGAAGGTGAATGAGGGTGATGGAGTATGAAGGTGAATGATGGTGAATTAAGGTGATTGAGGATGAATGAGGGTGAATGATGGTGTATGAAGGTAAATGAAGGTGAATGATGGTGTATAAAGGTGTATGAAGGTGGATGAAGGTGAATGGAGGTGAATGAAGGTGAATGAAGGTGAATGAGGATGAGTGATAGTGAGTGAAGGTGAATGAAGGTGAATGGTGGTGTATGAAGGTGAATGAGGGTCAATGAGGGTCAATGATGTTGTATGAAGATGAATGAGGATGAATGATGGTGTGTGAAGGTGAATGAAGTGAATGCGGGTGTATGAAGGTCAATTAGGGTGAATGAGGGTGAATGAAGGTGAATGAGGGTAAATGAAGGTGAATGAGGGTGAATGAGGGTGAATGATGGTGTATGAGGGTGAATGAGGGTGAATGAGAATGGATGATGGTGAATGATGGTGAATGAGGGTGAATGAGGGTAAATGATGGTGAATGAGGGTGAATGATGGTGAATGAAGGTGTATGAATGTGTATGAAGGCGAATGAGGGTGAATAAAAATGAATGAGGGTGTATGAAGGCGAATGAGGGTGAATGAAGATGAATGAGGGTGAATGAAGGTGAATGAGGGTAAATAAAAGTGAATGAGGGTGAATGAAGGTGTATGAACGTGTATGAAGGCGAATGAGGGTGAGTGAAGATAAATGAGGGTGTATGAACGTGCATGAGGGTGAATGAGGGTGAATGAGAGTGAATGAAGGTGAATGAGGGTGAATGAAAGTGAATGAGGGTGACTGAACGCGAATGAGGGTGTATGAAGGTGCATGAGGGTGAATGAACATGAATAAAGGTGACTGCAAGTGACTGAACGTAAATGAGGGTGTGTGAATGATCGTGGATGAGGCTAAATCAAGGTGAAATAAGGGGAATGAATGGAAACAATGGGTGAACTAGGTATTATCAGAGGTATTGGGTATGGTCAGCGGTTTATTATCAAAAGACTCGGAGCCATTCCTACCCTCCTGATTCCTACAATTAATGGCTACTTCTTCGTCGAAACGACATGGAAACTGTAGGAGATAACTGTGGATACTTCCATTCCTTACAGGAAGCTTATACATTTATTTTGGAATTGGAGACTCAGTCGACAACAAAGTTCACATGCCATAAAGCAGATAAAGGTTTTGGAGCGATTGGTGAGAACTGCTCATTACATGTAGCTCCACTTATACAGCTTTAACCGCCACGTCCAAAATATGGACGTAAAATACCGGTCAGTGTAAAACGAAGACTGCAGACTGCGAACTGTGGACTGCAGACCGGGGGTAAAATGAACACTGGGGGTAAAATGCAGACTGCAGACAACGGATAAAATGCAGACGGTTGACTTTTTAACTGAATCGTGTTACCATTTCTATCATTGAGGGCTAATCATAAGCAGGGTAACCGGAGCGTTATTCTTTATGATTAGCCTAAATGACCCTGTTTATGGTTAGTACTCGAGAATGGAAATAGCACAATGTATAAGCTTACTTAAAAAGTCTGTAGTCTGCAGTCTGCATTTTACCCCTGGCCTGTAGTCTCCATTTTAACCTCAGTCTGCATTTTACCCAGCCTGCAGTCTGCAGTCTGTGTTTTACACTGACAGTGCAAAATACTGGAGACTGTGAGAAGAATAAATATCAAGACTAGGGAATAACCAATTTGTTTGATTAGGAGTTACTGTTTTATAAGCTTCTATTAGCTGTTGTTTGCCATGACTGGTGTTTTTACTAGTACATGATAACAGAGTCAGAATTAATCTGAGGCAAATTTTGTAGATATATTACAGTAACAGTAAATGCTATTTCTTATAGATTACAATCAAAGGCCACACAAAGTATGCTAGGAGGACAGGAAAGATGCTGAAGGGGCCAAAATCACTTTTACAGCTGTGCCATTCATATATTTGGGTTGTAAGTTGTATGACTGCCAGCATGGTGTAGATAGGAAGGCAGCATCAAAACAAAGAATGAAAGACAAAACACAGGCGAGGTTTGTTTTAGTAAAATTACAAAATATTATGGGTTGAAGGGTCGATTTAAAAACGGGTTGGCTGGGTCAAAACTGAGCCCAATTTTTGTCTGAGGCCAAAAAAATGGCACTTCCAAGCGAAATTTCCTGGAAGGGAATGCTCGAAAACCTTGTCAGAGGCTTGCCTTTAGCACTCGATTCACTTTCTTTTTTTGTGTGTGATCTACTTTAATTGCAAGCTGCACCCCTGACCAGCTTCCCTTAATCCTTTTCTTGGGTATATTAAAGTTGCTGTAGTATTTAAATGAATCCTTTTTTTTGCAGTTTGCTTGTCATATACACATGAAAATACAGTTAAAAAACGAAATTTTAGACTGCTGTTAGTGTCGTGCACGTATTTTAAGTTATTTAAAAGTTATAAAAATGTGATTATTATAAATTTATAATTATTATTTATCATCATGATCAGAAGTTTATCATTGTTTTTGAGGTGACAAGCTTCTGATAAGTTAGTGTTTCCTTTTTACAGACTGGAGGCATCATGTCCAAGAAACAGTCCAGAGTTGTCCAAAACACAAAGAAACAAAATTGCACAGCATGAATAAAGCTCAGAGAAATTTTAGTATTTCCAGAATTTAAGGTGAGAACCTAATCAGAAATGGATTTGGGAAAATCAAATATAGCACAACTTATTTTCAAAAATAAATCAATAGAAATGTTAATCGTAACTTAATATAAAAAAGTAATGAAGTTACAAAAGTTATGCAAACGCCAAGGTGCAGCTATGCAACTACAAGACATTTTAACCTACCCATACACAGCATTTGTAAAGTTATTTATGGAAACTTGCACCAAAATAGTAAATAAACAACAACAAGCTCTTCCACAGTAACCACCCCAAATTAACATCAGATGGAAAATGCTTCCATTGGTGAGTTATTTTTTAAAGAGATGGTCTTGCCTACTGAACCATGTAGTTTTTTGGTTACATTTGGATGCAATGTCTCCTCCAAATATAAAACTAAACAGTTGTTATGTTATTGTGACATATAAGGGTTTCCCCCTTTCTTTTCACAGAGGTGTAGCTGACTGTAGAATTTATAACCATTGCAGAATGAAATAATATGTAAAATCAGATTGTCCTTGTAACAGATTGCCAAGGATACCCCAAGGAGGACAGATTTGTCATCCAGAAAACTAAGAATAGCACTACAAGCAGGGACTGCTAATCCAGAAAGACGAATATACATGGAATACCCTTCTACTTCAGATCACCAGAATCACCCAGTGGGCGAGGTACATTTGATTGAGTAATATTTAAGGTACATTTGAACCTCTCAGATGGCTTAAAATGTCAACAGGTCTTCTTTGCCTTCTCAGTTTTTTCCCAGTCAGGGGATATATTAGGTGCAACTCTTAAACTACCTAAAATTCGAGAGGAAATAAAGTGTATGTACATGTGTATATGTATGTAAAATACCCACAAGTTGCGGAACTGGTCGGACTGTTTAGGAATGGCTTGTATCCGTGTGGAAATTTGTAGAAATTTCTGGGATTACCAAACAATTGCAAGACTTTGATAAAAATATTATGCAAGAAAAAATTCTCACATGTTTTAACCAGCCCATGTTTGCTCTTTGAAATATTATTAGGAATTCCTATAGATTCGATGACCAGCCGCTGTTCAAGAAAGGAGCCTGCATTCCTCCCCAACCTCTCTTCTCGAAGAGAAATGTAGACCAAACTCCTGTGAGCGGCAGAAATTGAGCCTAGAATCCTAAGGAATATTTCCCAAAATTGTCAATAATTTTTTTTTTCGGGGGCGACCTACACCGTTGACAAAGTTAATTCTTTATAATTGTTCAAACAAAGCAAGAGATAAACAGCACAAACAATACCCCTAGCACCAAGAACAAAGAGGTGCAGATTAACAAGAATGATACAAAATAGTGTTAAAAAGGGGCAGGTCAACTGAATTTTTCAGCCATATCCAGGTTTTCCAAAACATGCTAAGATTTTTTTCTTACGTAAAATATTTAATCTTTAATCTTTAACCTTTAATCATTATTAATACACGGTAAAAACATCAGGTAGAAAAAATTACATAATAATGACTAAAAATCCAAATCCTAACATTACATTAACTTACATTAATATGCCACTTAAGAAAAATCCTGGTTTCCATGAATGCCGTGTTTAAAAATTATGGTAGAGAAGGCGTTGTAGGTATTGAAAAGAATTCCTAAATTTTGAGAGTATTTGTCTCTTGTTTTCCTTTCTTCTCTTGACAGGCTGGAGGAATGTGTCAAACTGTTGATAAGCGTGTCATCAACAGAATTCAGGAGTTGGTAGCAGAAGGCTTGACCAAAGTCAGTCAAGTCAAACATCAGCATTGTTGAAAATGTGTTATTCACGGACAAGGAATTACCTCAACCCACAAACAGGCGATTTTATCCAACAAAGAAAGACAACCACACGCATATATTTCGAGGCAAAGTAAAGAATCGGGATTTGAATCAGGAAAGCGGCATGCCAGTAGATCAACCGTTATCTGCCAGTGAAACTCTCAATGGCTCGTTAGACGAGTTACCCACTGAGGTCGTCTCTGATGACACAAATATCATTCCCGATGACACAAATGCCATTCCACATGGCAGAAATGTAGCTCTCTCCGATGCGGATGCAGGAGAAAAATGCGGGGATTTGTTAGAACAGTTAAGGCAGTTGACCTTTGTCACACAGGATGAAGATGTTTTAGCGAGACTAAAGAGCAGCCTTCAAGAACTGCTTGAAGAATTTAAACTATTTTGTGCAAGACAGAACAATGAAAGCTTTGAGAATATGAGCACAATGCAACGAGAAACTTTATTGACTCTTGTAAATGGCGACTAAGTTTCCGCCTACAGTAACACTGTACTGGTGTAGACGTTTCGTTTAGCACTTAAAAGGAGATCGTTGACTAGCAAATCTTTTTCTCTTGAACATTCAGATAAATTATTTCAGAACCAACTTCCAAATATACTTGCAGAGACAACATTGAGAAATTTAACGCGATCGTGCATTTCAAGTTAGAACTTTTTATATATATTTCAAGTTAACACGTGATACTAATTCATCTGTCAGACACTGTGATAAGATTGTGAGCTCACTAATTTGAGCAAAAATTAACTATGGTTATTAGCAATTGACTCATGAAACGAAGAAAAAGCACGGCAATTTTTTCTCCCCTCTTCTCGAATAGTCCAGTTGCGCTGAATAAGAAGACTGAAGACTCATCTGTGCAGTGTCAGTCTAAATCTAAAATATTCACAAAAGATCGGAATACCAGTA